>NW_012267218.1:29030189-29055604 GCF_000151885.1 Dipodomys ordii
CCGGTTGTGGGGCCTGAACTCTGGGCCTGGGTGCTGTCCCTCAGCTCTTCAGCTCTACCACTTGAGCCACAGCGCCACTTCCAGCTTTTTTCTTAACGTGGTTCTGAGGAATCGAACTCAGGGCCTCATGCATTGCAAGGCAAGTGCTCTACCACTGAGCCACCTTTCCAGCCCCTAGACTTATAATTCTTAAATTATATAAATATTGGCTATAAACAAATGCAAATTCAGCTTAATGTTTTCATTACAAGTAACCAGAAATTTGTGTAGGAGTTACTGTAATGCTAAGCTTAATTTTAAAATAACCTCGAAGTAAACATTGTAAGAAATTAATTCTCAACTTTTTTTTACAACAATTACTGGACATAATCAAATTTAGTGAATAATATATTTTTAACTTTTTTATTCTATAAAAATTATTTGAAATTAAAATTATTGAAAATCTTTTAAGAAAAGATGCATATATTCACTACATTAAATCATGAGAGAAAATTATAGAGCATGCCAAAGGGACTGTATCAAGATTCTCATAACTGGACTATTATTACCATACTTGTTTATTTGGATCCAATCTTTCACTCTCAGAAAAATATTAGTAGACTAATATTAATCTACTTAAAATACAACTTTGGTTATCTCTCCTGGAGTGTTCATTCCTAGTGAAGAATATGGCCAAGAAAATAAATGGTAGTCTTCTCTAGTTGATCTCTTACCAGATTCCAGAGATATAGGCCATGTCTTAATTTTTACAGTCTCAGTACTTAGCCTAATTAATGTCATATAAGGAAATGTCCAAAAAAAGTTTTTTTTAAACTAAACTTGAATAGTAAAATGGTCAGAAAAGTGTTAGGAAATGCAAAAAAAAAAAAACAACAAGGATATGTTTCTTTGTGCTACATTTCAACAAGCAACTAAAAAGAAGCCATTGATAGATCTGTTCTGGACAGGTTTAATCACATGATCAACAAGAAGTAATTGTATGAGAGAATGGCACTTTCAGAAAAGAGTAGAATGTAGTTAAGGTAAAGCTGGATGGGACAAAGGAAACACATCCTACACAAATAACCACAGAACTCAAAAAGCAAGCAGGAATCCAGACTCAGAAGAGTTGTAGCACTAAAGACCTTTACCTAGAAAGCAGTAAGAATTACAAAAGGATTCTAAGCAGAGGATAATAGTCACATTTGATTTCATAGCAACATTATTTCCACAGAGGTATAGAGGAGTGGTTGCAGCCAGACCAGTTTACCATTTTGATAGCATTTGAAAGAAATGGGGTCCCTAAGCAAGAGAATAAAGAAAAATTGTGTTTAAGAAATATATAAGCTACAGAATCAATGGAACTTGGTGTCTTATTTCATCTAGCAGGGCAAGTAGAAAAGATGTAAAAAAGGAGAAGGAAGTAGAGAAGGAAGCAGTAGTAAAGGTAACAGATATCACTATAGCTAACATTTACTGAACACTTGTTTATGTGCCAGAAAATACAGTAGTTCTCCCTTTATTTAGTTTTGCTTTCTGCAGTTTCATTTTGTGTTTTTTGTTACCTGTGGCCTGAAAGTATAAAAGGAAAATTCCACAAATAATGCAAAAGCTTTAAATAGAATGTTATTATGAACAGTGATGAAATCATGTGCCATCTTGTTCCATTCTGCCAAGAATGTAAATCTTCTATTGAGCACATCCACACTGTAGATATAATACTTTCCCATTAGTCATTAGTCTATTTACGTAGAGGAAAAGCCAACATATATATAATTTGATACAATCCTTGGCTTCAGGCATGTAGAGAACTGTAGAATGTAACTCCTGAGGACAAGCAGGGACTACTGTGTTGCAAGTACTTCACAGTGTTCACTCATTTAAATCCTTCCGACAATTTTTAAAGTAGGTCCTAATATGCTCATTTCATAAATGAGGAATGAGGGGGGGCTTACTCATAGAGATGGGAAGGCAGGGATGGTAGGGGGAAAACAAAGGATGAGGCAACAATGCTTGATAAGAAATGTATTCATTACTCATGTAATTGTAACCCCTCTGTATGGTATTTTCACAATAAAAAAACTTATTAAAAAAAACAACGAATGAGAATTGATATAGGTCTTGAAGACAAGATAGAAGAAAAAATAAGGGCCAATCAAATCAAAGTCTACAAGATAAAGGAAGCTAACTAAAATAGGAGAATAGTGGAAGCTATGAGTAAGAAAGTATATTGGGCTCATCTTATAAAAGGTCAAATGCAAATCCTTAATTCTGAAGAAGCAAGAGATTATCATAGGTTTAGAAAGGAAGACTGATTAATACATAAAATTTAAATGAATATTTACCCTTGCTATGGTTAATGAAAGAAGATCCTTGCCCGTTATTCTATCCAGTAAAATTTATTTCCAACAGGGATTTAGAAATCAACGTGTTCAAAATTAAAACTCCCATTTCCTATAATTTTATCTGCTCATATTCTTTGATTTTCTTCCATTTCCAATTCTAATTAATGCCACTGTATCTTTCTAGATATTCAAGATGGAGTAATTCTTAGGAAAACAGCCTCTGCATTCATACTGCTTAGGATCTAGACTTTGCCTACTCTCTTACCCAGTCTTAGCTCAAATATATTCATGTGGAATCTTACAATTTTACACTCTTGGTTAAGACAGATTACAACTATCTTTGACATTTTGCTTTGACATCAGTCTAGAAGCTCATTGCAGTCAAGAACTAGGCTGACCCACCTTTGAATCCACGTTACTGCCAAGTAAACAGAGGGCTTGAAAATATGATCCCAGGCAGTATGATCCCAACCCTGTCACTCTTAATCATTACTCTTGTTTGGGTCACTAGGTAAATAACAGTATTATTAACCATGCTGGTAAATACAGGAAGAGAATCAGACAGAAGGAAAGACTAATGAAAAGGAATACTAAGTTTCAGACACATTAATTTCAAGGTGACTGCAGATAAAACAGGTAAATAATATAGTTGGCATCTTGGATATCTCTATAAGACCTGATACCTAGAGCAAGGGATAAATGTTTAACTAAGCAAATCATTCCTCTGTTCAGAGCCTCTGATGGTTTTCAACACCACCTAAAGAATAAAGTCTAGGGGCTGGAAATGTGGCTCAGTGGTAGAGTTCTTGCCTAGTATGCATGAAGCCCTGAGTTTGATTTCTCAGTACCACATAAACAGAAAAGGCTGGAAGTAGCACTGTGGCTCAAGTGGTAGAGTGCTAGCCTTGAGCAAAGGAAGCTTAGGGTCACTGCCCAGGCCCTAAGTTCAAGCCCCAGGACTGACAAAAAAAAGGAAGAAAAAAGAAGGAAGAAGGAGGTGAATTCACCACAAGGTGAATTCAAGCTTTCTGTGTCTTCTACTACTCTTTTGCATTAGTCACTTAATGTAGCTCCTTATTTTTAGCTATTCTTCATCTTTCTCCTTCTTGCCTAAAACAAATCTATGAACTATACTCCCTTTCACTTTCTGTTTTCAAGATCTATCTCAAGGATCTAGGTATGGTGGCTCACAGAATACAAGCTACTCAGAAGGCAAAAATAGGAGGACTGCAATTTGAGATCAATCTGGACAAAAAAAAGTTAGCCGAAACCTCTGTCTCAATAAACTGGATGTAGTGGTACATGGTTATAGTCTCAGCTATGAGTGAGGTAGAGTAAGGTAGAAAGATTGAAGTCTGTGGTTGGCCTGGGTAAAAACCAGATATCCAGCTGGGCACTGTGGCTCATGCCTGTAATCCTAACTACACAGGAGGCTGAGATTGAGGGTCATGGTTCAAAGCTAGCCCAGGCAGGAAAAGTCTGAGACTCTTTTCTCCAACAAACCACCAGAAAACTGGAAGTGGAGCTGTGGCTCAAAGTGCAAGTCTTGAGCAAAAAGAGCTCAGAGATAGCATCCAGGCCCCAAGTACAAGCTCCCAAACTGACAAAAACCAAACAAACAAAAAAATGAGATCCCATGATAAAAATAACTAAAGCAAATAGGTCTGGGTATGCTGGCTCAAGTGGCATAGCACCTGCCACTTAAGCAAGCTGAAGGTTCTGAGGTCAAACTCCAGTTCTTTCCCCCCTAAAAAATCCCCTACCTTAAGCCATAACTCCTCCAACACTTCCTAAGTCTTTCCAAGTCAATGTGGTTAAATAAAAAACTTGCCACAGAACAATCCAAAAGACTAACACAAATTAATACACAACGGTTATAAATGATTCTAAAGTTCTTCCAAAATAAAAAATATATACTATGCTTTATCTTATAGCTTAACATTAAGATTATTATGATATTTAAGAGGGCAGTCCATGAACAGTTTAGCTCACAAATGTAGTTAGCACACACAAAAAAATGGTGAAACAAGGATACAGGTTGACCCTTTGTAACACTGAGATGTACAAGACACTATGTTGAAAATGAACTTTTCAACTTGGGAGGAGTTGGGGAGGTGGGGAGGGAAGAGATGATAGGGGAAAAACAAAGGAGGGAGTAAAAATGCTTGATAGGAAATGTATTCATTACTTTACTCATGTAACTGTAACCCCTCTGTACAGTATCTTTACAATAATATATACATATATAAAGAAAAAAATAAGAGAAAAAAATCCCAGTCCAAAATAACAGTACTTTTTTTCTTGTTTTTTTTTTTTTGGTCCAGTCGTGGGGCCTGAACTCTGGGCCTGGGCACTGTCCCTCAACTCTTCAGCTCAAGGTTAGCACTGAGCCACAGTGCCACTTCCGGCTTTTTTTTTCCTGCTTATGTGGTGCTGAGGAATCGAACCCAGGACCTCATGCATGCAAGGCAAGCGCTCTACCACTGAGCCAACTTCCCAGCCCCAGTACTTTTTTTCTTTTAACATTTTATTATTAAAAAAATCTTTAAGTAGTTGTACAAAGACATTCCCATTCTACAAAACAGTATATGAATATACAAGGTGGCTTGACAACATTGTCTTCCATGGCTCCTAAAAAAAAAAAAAGTCCTTTGACTTTTCAGTTCAGAAGCTGGTAAATAACTGAAGTAGAGAATTACCTCTTTATATGTAAATAATACTATCTTATGAAGATAATAAGAGTTTACAAGTTACTGGCTTAATTCATCTCTTACCAGTCTTTCAAATAAACTAGAAAGAAAGCTTCAAGGGCCTACATTTTAAACTCATAACAGAATGCCTGTTCCCACCTGCTGTAGAAAACATAAATAATAAAAACAAAAAATTCTTTACATAGTTCACACAGCAAGAACATAAATTGTTAGGAGGCCGGCCAAAGCTGTTTCAATGTTAACTACACACAAATGGAGGAGAAAGAGGTTTGCTTGCATGAATTGGTTATGCTGCTAACTGCAAACAAATGGAGGAGAAAGGGTTTTGCTTGCATGAATTGCTTATGGGAGATGGAAGTAAAAAGAAGCTAATAAGCTTAGAGAATGGGGAAACTGAAATAACCTAACAGGTAAAAGCACATGAAAACTCAGTACCAAGAATAAGAATCATTGGGAAACAAGACAGGTTGGCTGAAAACAATTTCCTACATAATCAGAATCCTCATTTTTAGGCAGAGGGATATAGAAAAGATGTACTTCATATGTATAAACATGTTCACAATATATTAATGTCAGATTCTAATTTTTTTCAATTCATCTTTCCTCCTCTTTTCCAGTATATAATGCCCTTTGACCAGCAGCTGGGAAGACTCATTAAGTGATCAGCATTCCTTGGACATTCTAAGAGGCTGAACTATTTGTTTCCATAGAAACAGCTT
Organism: Dipodomys ordii; assembly: GCF_000151885.1. Lineage (NCBI taxonomy): Eukaryota > Metazoa > Chordata > Mammalia > Rodentia > Heteromyidae > Dipodomys > Dipodomys ordii. Next base: position 29,035,944 of record NW_012267218.1, read on the forward strand.
TGTCAGCTAACACAGGATTCAGGCCAAGAATAGTGAAAAGAACTTACATTATGCAAACTGGAAAAACCTTGTCTACTATCTTTAGTTTCTCTTTTCCCCTACCCCCCACAAAAATTAGGCTAACTTTGTTACTCTGAAAAATAGAAAAATAAGACAATTAATCAAGTATAAAAGTCTACAGTGCTTTTGAGGGAGATGAGAAGTAAAGAAAGATTAAATATGATATCCAATACTTCTTTTGCAAGCACCTACCATTTCTTAGTACACAGGTAAAAATGCCCCCCCCTAATCTCCCACAGACATCAAGTAAAATCAATGCTGCTGTTTACTAGTGCAGTACTAAATGTCAAATGGTTGTCACACTGAAAATTATCTAGCAATTTCTCAAAAGGATAAAATATTCCAGCAATTCTACTAAAAGGAATAAAACAAGAGAAATGATCATCTACATACACACGTGTACACACATACACACATACACACACACACACACACCCCTATGCAAAAATGTCCATAGCAGCATTATTTATAACCAAAGAATAGTGTCCATGATAAATAGGTAACTAAAAAAGTATATAACCAATACATGAATTATTTAGTTAAAAAATTACATTCTACAATAGAGATGAACTGCGAAAACAGAAGATAAAGAAGCCAGTCATAAAAGACCATACATTCTATGACCTCATTTATGAAATGTACAGAATAGGCAAAGCTAGAGACAGAAAATATGTTAGTGGTTTCTTACAGCTGGGGATATGTGGGTGGGCAGGAACATTATGACAAAAGTGTACAAGTTCCTTTAGGGAATAATGTAATGTACATATGATGGTTCTATATAATTCTGCATATAGTAATACCACTGAGTTATACACATCAAATGGATGAACTGAATGACACATATACGTTAATTATACCTTAATAAGCTTTTAAAACACACACACACACAGAAAATTCAAATCTTAAAAGACCCACCTTAAGACTCCTAGATCCAATAAACACCTTCAATAATATACCAGTATACAAAAACTTAACATACAAAAGTCAGTAGCTTTTGCACACATAGTCCACAATCACTGGAATGAAGAGTTTATAGTGTAGGAGAAAATTTTGCCAGCTATACACCTAACAAGGGATTAATAACCAGAATATACAAAGAGCTCAAAAAACTAATCTCCCAAAGAATCAACAACCTAACTGATAAATGGGCAAATGAATAGACAATTCCCAGAAGTAAAAGTAGCCAATAACTACATGAAATGTCCAATATCCAAAGCCATAAAGGAAATTCGAATCAAGTAACAATGAAATTCCATCTCACTCTAGCCAGAATGGCCAACATCCAGAACACAAACAATAATGAATTCAGGTGAGGATGCAGGGGGGGAAAAAGGCACTTTTACTGTTCATGTGAATGTAAACTAATACAATCACTAAATCAGTAGGAAGGTTCCTCAAAAAACTAAAAATAGAAGTACCATACAATTCAGCAATACTACTCTTAGGCATATATTTGAAAGAATTTAAGTTGGGATACAATTGAGTCCCTTGTATAACTGTGTTTACTGCAGCACTGTTTACAATAGACAAATTATGCCAACAACCCAGATGTCCTACAACACATGAATGGGGTCAAGAAAATTGTTACATATACATATTAAGAGTATTCTGCTATAAAGAAGAATGAAATAATGCCATCTGCAGGGGATGAGAGACTTTGATATGTTAAGTGAAGTAAGCCAGGTTCAAAAGGACAATGGTCACATGTTTTTTCCTCAAACATATACAAAACCCACATAGGACACTAATACTATATATAGCAAGGAGGAAGAGGAAAAGAAAGAACATGTTTGCAATTGTAGAACTGCTGAGGGGGAAAACACTGAAAAGGAAAAGAGAATGTTAGAGGGTGAACAATAACCAAATATACCATGCATCTGTGAATTAAGACAGGAAAATTTAGAAAGCTGTTGAAAAAAATTGGGAAGTAGGGATGGGGAAAGTGAGAGTAAAGAAGAAATACTGAATATGCCTGTATGAAATACCATGGTGAAATTCCTTTGAACAATCAGGATACACACACCAAAAAAAGAAAAAAAAGAACACAAAACAATCTATGTTTCAGTGACTGAGAAGGTAAAGGATAATGAATATATAGGCAAAGCACTTTAGGCATCATGTATGAAAATGGAACAATGAAGCTGCTAAAGGGAGGAGGTTTGAAAGAGAATTGAGTTGAGTGAATCTGATTAATATACATTGTTTGGTATGTAAGTATAACAAAATTAAACCATTTTGTAGAACTGATAAAATAAATTAATGAGTACTGGTTATTTATGCTTATGACTATAATCTTAGCTACTCAGGTAGCTGAAATCTGAGGATCATGGTTCAAATACAGCCCAGGCAGAAAAGTCCAAGAGATTCTTATCTCCAACTAACTAGCAGAAAGCTAGCTGTAAGTGGAGCTTTGACTCAAATGGTAGAGAACCAGAGCTCAAGGTTCTAAGTTCAAGCCCCAGGGATAACAACAACAAAACAAGTATTACTAAAAACACCAACTCTCACCAATATCGGTAAAAATGTCAAGTGGTAGGGACCACTTATCAGTTTCTTAAAAATTTAAACCTACACTTAAAGCCAGGCACCGGTGGCTTTAGGATTATAGGTGTGAGCCACCCATGCCTGCCTATTCTCTGAGTAGACTTTTCTTAAGAGAAAACACAAGAAAGCTCAACAATGTTAACGACTAGGGAAATGTAAATTAAAACTACGACAGCCAGGCGCTGGTGGCTCACGCCTGTAATCCTAGCTACTCAGTAGGCAGAGATCTGAGGATCTCGGTTCAAAGTCAGCCCAGGCAGGAAAGTCTGTGAGACTCTTATCTCCAATAAACCACAAGAAAACTGGAAGTGGCGCTGTGGCTCAAGCGGTAGAGTGCTCACCTTGAGCTGAAGAGCGCAGGGGCAACACCCAAGCCCAGAGTTCAAACCCCACGACCGACAAAAAAACCCCCAACAGGGCTGGGAAGGTGGCTCAGTGGTAGAGTGCTTGCCTTGCATGCATGAGGCCCTGGGTTCGATTCCTCAGCACCACATAGCAGAAAAAGCTGGAAGTGGTACTGTGACTCAATGGTAGAGCGCTAGCCAAGAGCCGAGGGACAGTGCCCAGGCCCAGAGTTCAGGCCCCACAACTGGCAAAAAAAAAAACAACAAAAAAAACCCCAACAAACTACATTATTTTATAATTGTCAGTAGATTAAACTTGTCAGTAGATTAAATCTGACAATTTAATATTGGTTTGTCAAAGCAACATCTACATTTTTATATGTTCATTGCAGGACAATTCACAACAGTTAAGAGTCAACCTAAGAGTTGATCCATACATAAATGGACAAAGAAAATGAAGTATGTACACAATGGAATACTATTTGGTCATTAAAAAGAAGGAAACTCACTTTTTTTTTTGGTGCCAGTCCTGGGGCTTGAGGCCCTGAGCTTTTTTTTTGCTCAAGGGAACACTCTAACCACAGTGTCACTTCTGGCTTATTATTATTACTATTAGCTAGAAATAATAATCTCATGAACTTTTCTGCCCAGGCTGACTTTGAACCACAATTCTCAGATCTCAGTCTCCTGAGGAACTAGGATTACAGGTATGGGCCATTGGTGCCTGGTAGAAAATGTCACTTTCATAAATATGAAAAGACTTGGAGAATATTGTGCTAATTGATTTAGGCCAAATATAGAAAGACGAACACCACATTTTCATCTATGTGTAGAGCAGAACGGTGGTTTCAGAGGGTCATGGGTGGGGGAATGGGAAGATGACAGTCATAAGGCAAACAGTCTCAGGAAGAAAAGGAATATATTTTTGCATACATGACGAACATAGAGCATTACATGTTTCAAGAATTTTGGATATTTTCAACCATAAATAATGTTGAAGGTATGAGAAGAATCTGATGACACAAGAGACTAGATTCTGAAGCTAAAAGGAGAAAAAGAGAACAATAAATCCCAAGGTGGATTGGAAGGCAGAAAACAACAGAAAAAAATAGCAGAAGAAAAGCAGCAAGGAGTTCTAAGCTAGTCTCTGCCTCCCTAATTGGGGTAGAGGAAGTTAAGACAACATTACAAGATCAGAAAGATATATCTGTTTTTATTTTTGTGTTAAGATACTGGAGCATAGTGGTAATTAGTCCTCATTAGCAATTACCACAAACACAAGGTTGTGGTTTGACAATTACAATATATTCTGTTGCCAAGCTTCCTTACTATGAGTGGAAAAGCATCCAAACACAACATCTTAAGTATTGAAATTGATTATTTGATAATTGAGCCATAATCTTCCAATGTAATAACCAGGAAAATACATCATAACCCAGCTACAATTCAATTTTATGTAATCTGTGAGAAATCACCAACCAAAAGGACACAGAGATTGAGATTTCTACCAAAATTTGCCCTAAGCTATGTAAGCAGCAACAGCAGAAAAAAAATATCTTCACTATATTCACTGGGTGCCAATGTCTCACAGCTAAAAATCTGGAGGAGGAAGAGATCTCAGAACTCTGGTTTGAAGCCAGTCTGGACAGGAACATCTGTGAGGCTCTTACCTCCAATTAAGCTTTATGAAAAAAGCCAGAAGTAGACCTGTGGCTCAAGTGGTAGAAAGCTAGCCTTGAAGGGAAAAAAAAAAAATCAATCAGGGACAGTACCTAGGCCCTGAGTTCATGCCACAGGACTGGTACTTGCACAAGTGTGCATGTGCACATAAGTACGTGCGAGTGTACATGCACGCACACACACACACACCATCATTAAATTAATAACTAAACAGGTAGCATCTCTCCCTCTAAAGCTAACAACTCCCCAATAAATGACTTAAGTGATAATGAAGAAGAAATATAAAAAACTTTAAAAAATGTAAAACAATGATCAATAAAACTAATAAGGGTATAAGCAGCTGAACAAATTCAAAAAGGATACAATTAAAGAATTCAAATAGCTGAATGAAATAAATGAGACAACAGGATATGAAAAAAGAATTCTATAAAGATACAGAAATCTTTTTTTTTTTGTTTTTGGTTCCGGTTGTGTGGCTTGAACTCTGGGCCTGGGCACTGTCCCTCAGCTCTTCAGCTCAAGGCTAGCACTCTACCACTTGAGCCACAGCGCCACTTCCGGCTTTTTCTTTTTGCTTATGTGGTGCTGAGGAATCGAACCTAGGGGCCTCAAGCATGCAAGGCAAGCGCTCTACCACTGAGTCAACTTCCCAGCCCAAGATACAGAAATCTTGAAAAGAAAAATTGGAATCTTGGAAATTAAGAGCTTAATAGCCCAAATAAAAACCCAACTGAAAGCCTAGACAATGGATCAGAACAAGTTGAAAATGGTTTAGTCAGGATTGAAGCCACAGTAAAGGAATTAGATCAAGCAAAGATGTTGAAAAACAAAACAGTAAAGGTCTTACAAGACCTCTTGGACTCAATCAAAAGATCAAGCCTGTCAAAAGCCAGTTACTGGTGGCTCAGGTCTTATATTCCTAGTTATATTCCTAGCTACTTAGGAGGCTGAGATGTGAAGATCATAGTTTAAAGCCGGCCTGAGCAAGAAAATCTGTGTGACTCTTATCTCCAATTAACCACAAAAAAGCCAAAGTAGTTTAAGCGGCAGAGCACCAGACTTGAGCAAAAAAGCTAAGTGACAGCACCAAACCCCTGAGGTTCAAGCCCCAGCATACACACATGCATGCATACACACATTCATGCACGCACACATACATGCGATTAAATTTTAGCTGGGAACTAGTGGATCATGTTTATAATCCTAGCAACTCAGAATGGCTGAGATCTGAAGATTGTTGTGTAAAGCCAATGCATGCAGACAAATCACTGAGACTTATTTCTAATTAACCAGCAAAAAATCTGAAATGTAGATATAACTCAAGTAGTCAAATGCCAGCCATCAGTAAAGAAGGCCAAGCTAAACAGCATGAGTCTCTTGAGTTCAAGCCCCAGGTTTTGAATAGATATAATCACTGAAAAAGTGCTGAATGTGAACACCACATTCACCAAGTAAATGAAACCTGAAAACAAGCAGAAAAACTATGCTCATATCTGAAAAACCAGAAATCAAGCCAAAATTAGTTAGCAGCAAAGATTAGTCATAATGTATTAGTTTAAACAACAAATGTTGGCAGATTTGTGGGGGGGGGAGGGGGAAGGAACAACCATACTGCACTGTTGGTAGGAATGTAATACACTAGTACAATCACTCTGGACCAGAAATCTGGAGGTTCCTCAAAAAACCAAACACAGGGTCTGAGAAGGTGGCTCAGTGGTAGAGTACTTGCCTTGCATGCATGAGGCCCTGGGTTTGATTCCTCAGCACCACATAAACAGAAAAGGCTGGAAGTGGTGCTGTGGCTCAAGTGGTAGAGCGCTAGCCTTGAGCTCAGGAGCTGAGGGACAGAGCCCAGAGTTCAGGCCCCATAACCAAAACAAAAACAAAAACCTACAGACCTTCCCTATTATCCAGACATACCACTCCTAGGCAGGAGAATCACAGTTCAATGCCAGCTTGGGCAAAAAAAAAAAAAAAATGACAATTGGTGTGACTGTGCAAGCCTGTAAGCCCAGCTACTTGGTATTCATTTTGCTTAACTTTAAGCTCATTTGAAGAAGTTACACCATTGCAATCCTCCCTGTGTATACCATACTTGTAGTCAATATGTGTGTGTCTATATGACCCTGAATGTTTTCATATGTTCATAATTTAGATCCAATTTCTAGTTATTTAGGAAATATAAATAGGAGGAATGTGATGCAGCCTCCCCAAAATAACTAAAGCAAAGCTGGGTGCTCATGGCTCACATCTGTAATCCTAGCAACTCAGGAAGTTGAGAGCTAAGATCAAGGTTCAAAGCTGGTCTAGGCAGAAAAGTCTATGAGGCACTAAATCCAACTAACAATTAGCAAAATACTAGACCAAAGGTATGGCTCAAGTGGTAGAGCACCAGCCACAAGCAGCCAATCTTGAAGCCATTAGTTCAAGCACTAGTATCAGCAAAAACCGAACAAAAGAAACCAAAACAAAGAAAAACAAAAACACTAAAGCAAAAAGAGCTGAGAGTGGGGCTCAATTGGTAAAAGACTTACCTAGCAAGCACAAGACACTGAGTTTAACTTACCACATCATTAAAAGAAAGATTAATTTTGAGTTCAGTGCTTTGGGTACCTTCCTAGAATTTTCTTTGACTTGACCATTCAAACAATAAAATTCCATGAGAAATCAAACCACCTAATAATCTCTTGCTTTCTTTACTCTTAATTTTGGTGCTAGTTCTGAGGCTTGAACTCAGGGCCTGGGCACTGTCCTTGACTTTTTTTTTTTTTTTTAAATCAAGGCTAGCAGTCTACCACTTGAACCACAGCTCCACTTTTAGCTTTTTCTTTTTTGGAAGTTTGTTAGAGAGATGAGTCTCATGGACTTTACTGCCTAGGCTGGCATGAAACAGCGACCCTCAAGTCTTAGCCTCCTGAGTAGTCAGGATCACAGGTATGAGCCACTAACACCAGGCAGCCTGCTTATTTGTTAATGCATAACAGTTGGCTTTGGAGTTAAAATATTTCCAGGAAGCCAGGCGCTGGTGGTTTACATCTATAATCCTAGCTACTCAGGAGGCTGGGATCTGAGGATCTTGGTTTAAAGCCAGCCCAGGCAGGAAAGTCTGTGAGACTCTTATCCTCAATAAACCACCAGAAAACCGGAAGTGGCACTGTAGCTCAAGTGGTAGAGCACTCTCCTTGAGCTGAAGAGCTGAGTGACAGCACCCAAGCCCAGAGTTCAAGCCCCATGACCCACTCCACCCCCAAATATATATTTCCAGGAAAAAATAGGGATGCACGTGGCAAATCTGGATATCACTGTTATGGTATCATCATGCATTATAAAGAAGTATAGGGGTGGCTAGAGATCCTGATTCCTTTCTTCCCTCTCCAGCACTGAGAGTTGAATCCAAGGCCTCATGCATGCTAAAGCATGTACCAGTAAGCTACAATCCAAGCCCTTATGATTTTTTAAATAGTCTCTATACGGTACACATGCACGTGTGTGTGCATACACACACATATAATGAAAAGACTTTTGTTTTGAAATGAAAAGAAAAAATTCTCTACTTGTTCATATCAGACACAAAGTTCAAGGTCTTTGGAGACCATACATTCATAACAGGAATTGGTCAGGAACCAAATAGTATCAAAGGTATCAAATGGCTGGTTATTTGAACTCTCCCTTTATCACTTTCAACTCAGTAATAAAAGATTAAATACATTCCAAAAGGTTAGTAATATTTTTGAAAAAGGCACTAGTAGAAAAGATTAATAGATATTATTTTCTAACTAGCTAGAAACAAAGTTTTAAAATGACCTGTAGTATAGCTTTTCTGTATATGGGGAGCAATCAAGAATGCATGAGGTCTGCTTGGAGAATAGATACAGTCTAGATAAGAAACAGAGCCAATGTAAGAGATATAAGATAAAGCCAGAACTGACTCTAAATGCTAAGCTAAATTGTTTGAATTTTCTCCTGCAAGCCATGAGGATATAGGCTTCCAAGAAGAACAAAACGGCTGTTTACAAAGCTAAATCTATACTTTAACCAGAGTAGATTATGGGAAAATATAAGTACAGCAGCCAATAAAGACAATATTTTAATACTTTACAAGGGAAGGACAAAAGAAGAAGCAAAAGTAGACAGGGATAATTTCAAACAATAGTTATTACAAAGATGATGTGACAGGATCTGGAGACCAGGAAGGAAACAATTTTAAAATACTTAGTATAACAACTGAACCTTAGAGAATTACAAAACCTGAAAACAGGAAACTGTATGAGAATCAGGTTACCTCCCTATTTCTATGTCTGGGGAGGGGAGGATGACAATAGTATTAAGAAAAAATAAATTCCATTTTTAAAGTACTGCATTTAAAGTGAGAATTTTTAGCAGACTGTTAATTGCTAAATAGGACACTAAGAAGATGAGCTAGAAATTAGTTTGCAAGTAACTTACATAGTCATATCTTAACATTATTGTTAAGCACTTTGGTTTCTACAACAGACTTCAAGTCTATTTCCTAGTTTTATCCCTACAATTTCCCTAAAAGGTGGCAGGTAAAAATCAAGTCACAAAGCTAAAATGGAATAGTACAGAAATTGCAATTCAAATGGGAGAATACTTATGTGGCTCTACAATGCCATGTTACCTTTCTGTGCGTGGGTACCAAGCTAACTACATGCTTATTTCAAAAGTCACACAATTATATTTCCTTTAAAATACAGAGAAAATATTTTCCCTCAACTGATTTTCATATATGTTTAGTTAATACACTACAAGTTTACTATATTGCCCAACTGTGGTAACATTTATTGTTCAAAGTTCTTATAAATTGAGTTAACCAAAGCATCAAAGGCAGTCAGGTGGATAAATGTCAGAAATGTGTGAGTTTTCCTACTGCATATGAAAAATGAAACTATACCTACATTCTAGTTTCCTACGTGGAAAATAACATATATAAAATATATTGTTTTCTTTTCTTTACTGTTCTATTTCAGTACATGTCTTAATTGGAAAAATTTTTTGTTTTGTTTTGTTTTTGTGCCAGTATTTGGGCCCTGGGTGCTGTCCCTTAGCTTTTTCACTCAAAGCTAGTTCTCTACCATTGAGCCATACCTCCGCTTCTGGCTTTTTACTGGTTAATTGGAAATAGAAAGTCTCTTGGACTTTCCTGCCTGGGCTTGATTCAAACCATAATTCTCAGATCTCAGCCTTCCTAGCAGCTAGGATCACATGCATGAGCCACTGGTACCTGGCAGGCAAATTTTCAATAATAAATAAATACTCTAAAAGTGCAAGAGACCAACATATTAGGTAAGTCAGCTAGCATCTTGTGGTAAAAATTTAAGTAGCTGGAGCAGCCTACCTATAATATCCCTAAATATATTTATTATGATCCTAATTCTAATTTATTCCTCCATAATATCTTACATATACCCCACATTTTTCCCCCCTTAGACCACGACCACTATCTCTTGCACCATCTGCTCAATTAGTCTCTCTCTTTGCAAACTGTTTGCTGTAGTACTCCCTGATGAAGTTCCTCAGATTCCTCTACCACAATAGTGTTCCTTTGGAAGTTTGTTGCCTTTCCCTTTTTAAAGTTGTAGGTTTATTGTTTTATTATTGGTGGTGGTGGTGGTCATGGAGATTGAACTCAGAGTCTGGGTACTGTTCCTGAGTGCCCAAGGATAGTGGCTCTGCTACTTTGAGACATAGTTCCATTTCCAATTTTTTTGGCTAATGGGAAAGAAGAGTCTTACAGTGACTTTCCTTCCAGGCTGGCTTGGAATCACGATCCTCAGAGCTCAGCCTTCTGAGTAGATAGGATTACAGGCATGAGCCACCAGTGCCTAGTGTTTATCATCTTTATACTATTTTGAAGAATGGTTGTTTCAGAATAACAAAATTATTTCTGAAAGAAGTTGATAATAATTACTATTGTATCTTGGTAACTCTTCTTGAATTATGTGAACTCTGCACTCTGCATTAAATATTTTTAACTTTTAAAAAAAATACAGAGTTCAACCCCCATGACCGATTAAAAAAAAATACAGTTGAGGGTTTACTATGCAGCATTCATTCACTGAGCCAAGCACCTGGCATGCATTACCTCATTTAACCTCAAGACAGTCTCCTTATTCTGTATAAGGCACAAACTTTGTCCAATGTCAAAAACAGCTGAACTTGAAGCCTGTTTGACTTTAGAGCTCTCTGAAAATTATTGTGAAGGACACATTTCAAGTTTCTTAGCCTCACATTCATATGGCTCCCCTTGACTTGGTTCAAGAGTATTTTTCCCACTTTATTTCTCCCTCTATTTCCCAAATTGAACAATTTGCTATACATGCCCTGCAATTTCCTACCCCCACAGTCATGATATAGTTTCTTGTACCCAGAAAAAAAAAAACTTTCCTGTTCAACTTTTTAATCTGTTTAATTTTACTCTTACCTGAAGTATTTTTATGAAATCTTCCTTAAATCTGCTTATTCTCTTCTACAACCTACCCTTCTGGGGTACTTAATCTATGTAGTTAGACTTCTGTACCATTTACTTTCTACCTTGAAATACAAATGCTAGTTTCATTAATTGAAGTAGACTGTAAACTCTCTGAGGCAGATATACTATCTAATTCATATCCCATGAGCTCATACTATTACAACAAAGTAGTCTTCCCTTTAGCCAGTTTCAGTTACTCACTGTCAACAAGGGTGAGTACAGTATAAAATATCTTGAGAGAAAAAATAGTTCCCACATGTAATCCTAGCTATTCCACAGGCTGAGATCAGGAGGATCACAGCTTAAGGCCAACTCACAAGGCTTCATGTCAACCCTTAAAAAGCTCAGTATGGTGATATACACCTGTCATTTCTCAGTTGCACAGGAAATCACAAATAGGAAGTTCATGGTCCAGAAAGACCCTATTCAAAAAAATAAGGAAAGCAAAAGAGACAGGAGGAAAGGCTCAAGCGTTGGAGTGCCTGCTTAGCAAGCACAGTGCTCTGAGTTTAAACTCCAGCACCCTATATATATATCTCAAGCCACATTCACATAATTTTGGGGTGTTTTATTTTTTTCCCCAGTCCTGGGGCTTGAACTCAGGGCCTGGGCACTGTCCCTGAGCTTCTTTTACTCAAGGTTAGCACTCTACTACTTGAGCCATAGCATCACTTCTGGCTTTTACTGTTTATGTTATTGAGGAATCGAACTCAGGGCTTCATGTAAGCACTCTACAACTAAGCCACACTCCCAGCCCCACATTCACATAATTTTTACTACAGTACAGCTATAATTGTTTTATAACCATTTTAATTTCTTACTTCCTGTGTGGAGTCTAGCAGAATCACATCCCAGTCTGAAATCCTAAAGTATGGATGTGGCATTAAGAAGCATTAGCATCTCTTCATCACCATCCCAGGAAATTCTCCTCATATTTCTCCTCTTTTTTCATCTACCCTTCTTTTCTGAAGAGGCCTTCAATAGATTCCTAAGAAAGGGAAAATTACATGTAGCTAAGTTATTTTATTTTTTAAATTTATTGTAAAGGTGATGAACAGTGGGGTTACTGTTACAAAGCTATTGAGTACATTTCTTTTTAAACACTGTTACTCCCTCCCTCATTTTTTCCTGCTTACCACTCCCCACTCCCTTCCCCCCAACTTGTAAAGTTCATTTCCAACATAGTATCTAGTGAGAATCATTGTTGCATTAGTTTATCCTTTGTCCTGCTGCTTCTGTGATTCCCTTTCCCTTCCACAGCTCAGACAAGCTTATACAAGGCAAAGGATACAGAAAACTAAAACAGAAAGAAAAAGAATAGAAATAACTGCATACAGGACATAATAAGAACTTCTTGTTTCCAATTCTTGGGGTTCGTTTTGACACACTTCATTATATATCCTATGCATTTAGCAAACGGGCTACTATGATCCCCTGGTAAGAATATCATAGGCATATTCTAGTTACTATAAATGAGGGAAAACATGAAATTTGTATCTTGCTTCTCTGAATATAATTTTTTCCAGGTCTTTCCATTTACTTACAAATGGGGCAATGTCATCCTTTCTGATGGAAGCAGACCCATTCATCTACTGAGGGGCATCTGGGTTGGTTACGTTATCTTAGCTATGGTAAATAATGCTGCAATGAACCTGGTTGTGCTGGTAGCTTTAGTATGGTCTTGTTTGTGGTCATTTGAATAAATGTCCAGAGTGGGATTGCTGGGTCATAGAGGAGCTCTAAGTTTAGTCTTTTGAGAAACTTCCATACTACTTTACAGAGTGGGTGAACAAGTTTACACTCCTACACTGTAATAGCATTTCCCTTTGGGCCACATCCCCACCAGCATTTGTTATTAGATTTCTTGATAATGGCCATTCTAACTGGGGTGAGGTAGAGTCTCAGTGTTTTGATTTGCATTTCTTTTATGGCCAGAGATGTTGAGCATTCTTCATGTCTTTATCAGTAATTCTTCTTTCCTCTTCAGAGAAGTCTCTCTTTAAGTCTTTAAAAGACCACTTGTTAATGGGGTGGTTGTTTCTTTGAGGATTTGTTTTGGGGGGGATTTAATTTTTTGAGCCCTTAGTATATTTTAGATATGAGACCCTTGTCTGTTGTATGTTATATGTGAAGATCTCCCAATCTGTGGGCTATTTATCTTGCTAGCTATGTCCTTTGCCATACAAAGCTCTGTAGTTTAATGCAATCCTATTCAACCAACCTTTCTTTCATTTGTTATGTTTCTGGGTCTTTATTAAGAACGTTTTTACCTATGCCAAGGAGCTCTAGTGTTTCCCCTATTCCTTCCTTTAATATTTTCAGGGTATCATCTTCTTCTATGTAGGTAAATTTTTTTGACCCTTTATTTACTTGGTACTAATAGCAAGGATGTGATCTTATTTCCTTGGAGTCTTATTTCCTTGCTTCCAACCTTTCACCCAGCCTCTTCTATACTCTACTTCATCAATGCTGGATAACCACTCCACCACTGAGCTACATTCCCAGTCACATTTCCCAACTTCTAATGACTTCTTACTATCTCTTTTTTTTTTCCTTTAAGGACAAAGTAGGAATGACCTTTTTCTTCCAACTATAGCAGAAGAATATATACAATACTGGTTAGAAAAGAAGACAACAGAACTCATAGTTCCTACCTTCCAACTTATGTACTATCTGGATACTTTACAAAATACTCATCCCCAAAAAGCATGATTTGCCTGTCAGAAAAAAACCCACAGAAATATTTTTTTAAACACAGAAATTTAAAAATTACAATGGGGACATTATTAACATGTCAAGATTGGGGATATGGTTCTATGGTTTTGTGATAGCCTAATATGCTTGAGGCCTTGGGTTTGAACCTTAATACTGTAAAAAATAAAACATGTCAGGTTCATAATTCTGATTCCATTGATTCTTTTATTATGTTAATAACTCATAAAGACAAATACTCAAAGAATCCTAATCACTAAATTCAGATGGTGATTGCTTTGTTCTCAATTTGTCTCCATTTCTGCTAGTTTCATTGTTCTTCATTTTCTAATTATTTGCCCTAACACATACAAGTCTAAAGTTTCAAGCCTCTAATACAGCATTACAAGAACATTTCAATTTCTGACATTAAGTGGTTTATAGATTAAAAGCAAAAATATGTTGTAAAGGTAATGGCTTATTGGTATGCAAATCAAAAGCACGAGGGCGGGATATTGCTTAACATGAAGAAATACCAAATAACTACTTATGAGTTATTAAAACAGGAATATTAATCAAAATGAAAATAGTGATTTATACTAGGACTTATCTAACTAGACTGAAGCAGACATAGAAAGTATTTCAGACCAAAAACAGGGAAAGGGAAAGAACTTGTCAAGACTACTGATAATAAAAATGTGACCAAGTTTATGATCCACTGGACTTTCTCTTTTTTTGTAGTACTAGGATTTGAGCTCAGGGCCTTGGGCTTGCTGACATGCTACCATACCTCTAGTCCTTTTTTCTGGTAATTTTGAAGATGGAACCTACTAGTTAAATGGGTTGGACGCAACTCATGAGGCTCCAGATTTTAGCCTCCTTGGAAGATTTCAACAAACTTCTCATGCCAGTATTAAAAATTATATCAAACAAAGGAACAGGAAACCTCTCTACAGGACAAACTATTTGTCAGGCAAAAATGACTTGTTTATTCTGACTAGATTGTTTCTTTAGAGTGATGTTAATGATAACAACTTCTCTGGCACCCAACAAGGAGTGAAATTTATCAGCCATGTCATATTCTAACCAGGGCCATGTAATTTTTATTTTTATTTTACTTTTTTTGTCGGTCATGGGGCTTGAACTCTGGGCCTGGGCGCTGTCTCTCAGGTCTTCAGCTCAAGGCTAATGCTCTACCTCTTGAGCCACAGCACCACTTCTGGCCATGTAATTATTATGCCTTAATTCTTTTCCTATTTAAACTAAAAGCTCATCTGTATCCTGAAGATGGCAGAAGGGTTGAAGCACCTTTCTGTAGCTGACTACTGCATCCTAGATCTCCCTTCTTTGCCCTTTACTATCACTCTTCTCTTTATTTGATGTGTTGAGGTAAATGGCAAGATTTGATATACATAACTCCTCCAGTTGGGCCTGAGGCCTAAAACTCTAGTTTCTAGGAGAATCATGGTTTGAGGCCAAGCCCTGGCAAAAAGTTAGTGACACCCTCATCTCAACAAATAAGCTGGGCAGGAGCCAGTCATCCCAGCTATGCAGGAGGCCACAGGGTAAGAGGATCAGAATCTGAGGCTGCCCCAGGAAAAAACTTGAAATGACTAGAAAAGTAACTAAAGCCAAGAGTTGAGGATGTAGCTCAAGTGGTAGAGCACTTGCCTAGCAGTTGCTAGGATCTGAGTTTAAGACTCCGTTATTGCAACCTTCTCAAAGAAAAAGAGAAAAAGACAAAGGGGCTGGAGGCGTGGTTTAAGAGAGGTTTGTCTAGCAACTACAAAGCCCTGAATAAAATTCCCCACACTAGAGGAAAAAATATGTAGTGTGGGCTGGAAGTTAGCTCAGTAGTACCGAACTTGCTTAGCATGCACAAGTACTGGGTTCAATCTCTGACACCACAAGGAAGGAATATGTGTAATAAAAACTACCTAGTGAAAACAGAATAATGCTTGAGAGTCAAATAGAGAAACTAGTAAAGCTACATGGAATTTAACCTCATTACATAAGTATGCTGTTCAAAGTGAGGTAACAATCTCTTTTCTTCCCACTTCCTCTCACTATTATTTCAAAGATGAAAAACCTGTACTTAATGTACAATGACAATTATTGATCATTGACTATGACAATCAATTTATACACCTCATAAAATCCAAAATCAGATTACTGATAATCATCCAATCCTTGTGTGTGTGTGTGTGTGTGTGTGTGTGTGTGTGATACTAGGGACTGAACTCAGGGCCACACTCCTGCTAAACAGACACTCTACAACTTGAGCCATCTCTCCAGACCTAGTCTTTTTATGGAGTGTTTAATACACACAAGGTACTATGCTCCATTCCTAGCACATCATCTCAATTCTCAAAAAAAAAAACAAACCCACTGATTTAGTTACTTATACTATACATATTTGGCAGATAAGGAGTCAAAAGCTTTAATAAGTCAACAAGTTGAGAGCCACACACAAGGTCTAGACCGTATTTATTTAGCCAATGCTGACTTAAATCTATACAAGAACTGTCAGTAAAAACACTGAAACTATACTCTGACCGCTACGTAGTATGTGCTTTATGGAAAAGACAAATTTGCTAAGTTTATATCATAGAGAATTTAATTAAGAACATATGAATGTTAGATTTCTTTCAGATTCAATATATTTATGGTTAACCTAAAATAAACAGAATTGTTCTCTGATAAGAAGCTCACAAAGTTTAAACAAATAAATGACAAAAGTACAAATAAAAACCAATTAATTCTGAGCGGATTTACACTTAAAGCTTCTGACGCCAAATCTGTGAGGCTCTTCCTCACACCTGGAGATTACTGCAGAATCTTTAATTCTCCAAACAGCCACTTTCACAAGACCACATGTCCTATTTCAGATACCAAACACAAGTCCTGGGCCTCCTGTATTCTGACTATGAAGCTCTTTATCAGCAGTTCCTATAGCCCACACTCTTCTTCAATAAATTGAAAGAATGGCTCAGAAAGGCATTACTTTTACTGGCTTATAAAGGATACAACTGCATCAACTAAATGGAGGAGATAAATGGGGGAAATGAAGATGAAGCTTCCCTATCTTCAGGTGTGCTCCCTTCCTAGCACCTTGAGATTTATGTCTGTCTGTCCTTCCTTCTGTTATCTATTTACCTACATATCTATCTATCTATCTATCTATCTATCTACCTACCTACCTATCTATCTACTCATATCTCTAAACTGTGTCACTGAGTTTTTTTATAAATACAGGCACAATTGATAAAATCATTGGTGGTTTCTCACTATCTCTAACTTCTCTAGCCTCTCCAGAAGTAAGGGAAAGTTTCAACTTCTAATCATGCCTTGATCTCTCGGGTGACCAACCCTCAACTTAAAACTAACTAGAGCCCCAAGGCAAGAAATGTTTCACTACAACAAAAAAAAATACTCTTATCACTACTAAGGAAATTCCAAGGGATTTAGAAGCAAAAGGGACAAAGAACAAACATACATATCTTCTGGCATCACAACCACATTAAGTGCTGAGACACTAAGATACTACCTTTAAGAAGCTTATTTACAATTTATCTGCTCAAAATTCTTCAAGTATATTTTAAACATTAAGCCAAGGATGGTTTTCTTCAATATGATTCTAATTTCACCAAAACAAAAATGTTAAGAAAAAAAGTTGTAAGACTAAAAAAAACCCAAAAACTACAACCCAAGATTTAGATCAAATAAACTGAAGTCTAATCCTTGTTTATCACTTATGATGGGACTTTGGATAAAACAATCTGAGTCTCAATTTCCTCACTGGTAAACAAGAGAATATTGATAAAACTTAAGAAATAAATATGTATCATGTCCAGCAAAGGTGTTGCTTCAAGAAACTATATTCCAAAAACATATAAATGTATACGTTCCTGATGTAAAATATATTTTGGTGGGCTTTTTGGTGTGCTTTAAACTCAGGGATTCTCAAGTTTCTAGACAAGCACTCTACAACTGAGCCATGCCTGCAGCCCTTTTATGCTTTTTTTTTTTGAGACTATGGCTATTTTTCTATTATGGCACATACTTGGGCCACAATCCATCTATTTTAGGTTTCCCATTCTAGCTAGGATAACAAGTACATACCACTTTGCTCAACTCTCAATTGAGAGGAGGTCTTGCAAACATTTCTGCAAGACTGGCCTTGAACCATGATCCTCCCAATCTCAATCTAAGTAGCTAGGATTACAGGTTTGAGCCTGTGGTGCTGGGCTCCAGTGTAAAATATATTTCTTATAAGGAATTGGAATGATAAAAAATTTACATAAGCACAAATAATAGCTAAAGGAAGAAACAATTAACAGGCATCCTTTATATACAGGTTCCACACCTGTGGATTCAACTGTAGGTTGTTTTGCTGTTTGTTTCTGGTGGTACTGAGGCTTGAACTTCAGGTGGCTTTGGCTTGCTAGGTAGGTGCTCTACAGCTTGAGTCATACCCCCATCTCTCATTGGGCTATATAGGAAATTTTTTAAAATTTATTTATACTGAACATGTATAGACTTTTTCCATTTCATAATTTCCTAAAGGATATAGTGTAATGACAATTTAAACTGTAGTAAATATTTAAAAAACAAAAACAACACTAGTCTAGCCATGCTAATGACTGTTACCTGTAATCCTAGTTAATCAGGAAGCTGAGATCTGGAGAACTGAGGTCTAAAGCCAGCCCCACCAGAAAAGTTCATTAAATTTCATCTCCAAAATAATCAGCAGAAGAGCATGGATAATCCTAGTTACTTAGGAAGCTGAGATCTGAGGATCTCAGTTCAAAGCCAACTGGGGCAGACTCTATCTCCAGTTAACCAGTAAAAATTCCAAATTGGAGCCATAGCTCAAGTGATAGAGTGCTAGTCATAAGGAAGCCAAGCAAGAACTATGAGTTCAAGTCCTGGAACAGGCATTAAAAAAAAAAAAAGCAGAGTTGGAGGTATAGCTCAAGTACTAGAACCACCAGCCAAGCAAGCAAGTTGAGCAGTTGTGAGATTGTTATTGAGAAAATGTGTGTAAGGTATATGCAAATTCTACTCAATTTTATAAAGAATTTAGACACTGGTAGCTCAGCTATAATCCTAGCTACTCAGGAGGCTGAGATCTGAGGATTGTGGTTCAAAGCTATGGCAAGAAAGTCCATGAGACTCTTGCCTCTAATTAACCACCATAAAACCAGAAGTGGCACCATGGCTCAAAGTGGTAGAGCACTAGCCTTGAGCCAAGGACAGCTCCCAGGCCCTGAGTTCAAGCCCCAGGACTGAAAAAAAAAAATAGGCATCCACAAATTGTGGATACTGAAAAATAAAAAGAACAAGTATATTAAAACTTGAATGTACCAACAGTCCATTAAAGGAATAATGAAAAAGATGATAACCTGGTTAAATACAATTATTTAGGGGCTCAGGAACCTTTTGAAATTTCAAAAACCATCTTTCAAAGGCTTCTGAATAGTGTTTTACTTAACAAAACACATTATGAAAAGATACACAAAAAACAGGCTGCTTTCTATCTTACTTATTCATTATGAAACACTGTGTACTGCAAAACAATACATAAATACATAAGAACATATTTTAATTTACTACCTTCTTTCTACAATCTTTTGAGGGTCTTTATTAAATAAGTATGATTCTACATAATTCCCACCAAAATGAACAAACAAGAATTTTACAGAGCTTAACAAGCTTACCCTATATAGACTAAAATATAATTTTTTTTGGGGGGGGGGTCCAGTCGTGGGGTCTGAACTCTGGGCCTGGGCGCTGTCCCTCAGCTCTTCAGCTCAAGGCTAGTGCTCTACCACTTGAGCCACAGCGCCACT
>NW_012267218.1:29055654-29060819 GCF_000151885.1 Dipodomys ordii
AGCTCAAGGCTAGTGCTCTACCACTTGAGCCACAGCGCCACTTCCGGCTTTTTTTCTTTTTGCTTATGTGGTGCTGGGGAATCGAACCCAGGGCCTCAGGCATGCAAGGCAAACGTTCTACCACTGAGCCACCTTCCCAGCCCATAATTTTAAAAAGAAATACTTGATTTAAACATCTCCATTATCCAAGACACAGTAATTGTTTCTGTTTTGGAAGTACTAAGATTTGAACTCAGGGCCTTGGATTTGCGGGGCAGGTGCTATATCTCAAGCCATGCCTTTAAGTTCCTAAACTTATGGTACTGATAATAAATACATACATTGGTGGACACAAATGTCCTCAAACACCCACCCATAGATACAGTTAATGGTTTCTTACAAAGAAACAAAGGAAGATCAATAGAGAAAAGATAGTCTTCAATGCATTATGGAATAGGACAAATTAAATAAAATAAAAGTCCACTCAAACTAGGTAATTAACTCAAATATAAAACTATAAAACCTTGCAGAAGGAATCACAGAAGAAATCTTATGATCTTGGGTTAAACAAATAGTTCTTAGATATAGTATCAAAGTGGAATCTTCTTTTAAAAATAACAGATTTATACTTCATCAAAACATAAACTTCTGCCAGGCATCCATTTTTCACACGTATAAATCCTAGCTATTCAGAAGACAGAGATCAGGACCAAGGCTCACGGCCAGTTTGGGCATAAAATTGAGACACCCTCATCTCAACCAACAGACAGTCATAGTAACAAGTACCTGTAATCTACAAGGGAGGCTGAGATTGGGAAGATTATGGTTCCAGGCTAGTCCAGGTCAAAATATATGTATTTTACCTGAGACATCATCTCAACAGAAAAGTTGAGCATGGTGGTATGTACCTGTCATCCAAGCTATGGCAGGAAGTGTGAATGGGAAGGTTGTGATCCAGGCCAGCCTGGGCAAAAAGACCCTTTAATATTTAAAAAGAAGCTGGGTGCCAGTGGCTCACACTTGTAATCCTACTCAGGGTGCTGAGACCCGAGGACTGCTATGCAAAGCCAGTCTGGGCAGGAAAGTTCACGTGACTCTTACCTCCAATTAACCACCAGAAAAACAGAAGTAGTGCTGTGGCTCAAGTGGTAGAGGGCTTGCCTTGAGCCAAAGAGCTCAGGGACAGCACCCAGGCCCAGAGTTCAAGCCCCAGGACCAACCAAAACAAAAAAAGAAGAAAGAAAGAAAAAGAGAGCAAAAAGGGCTTGAAGTATGTCTTGAGCAGTAGAATACCTAGGTTCAAACCCTAGAACCTCAAAACAAACAAATCTTTACACACTTTACTACAATATTGTTATGTCCTCCACAGATATTTTACCTTAATGCAGAGGTTTGAAAACTAAGCCCAAAGGTCAAATCAGGCACACCCTGGTTTATAAGTACAGTAATGTACTATATAAAGACATTTCAGTCAAGGACAGACCACATCAGTGATCCACAAGAATATAATGGAGCATGTCTGTGGTGATGCTGGTATAAAAGCTACTGCATATAAAAATACAACACATACAATTATGTACACTACTTAATACTTGATAATGATAGCAAACAACTGTAAGACTGATTTATGCATTTACTACTCTATACTAATTGCATTCATTATTTTATAATGTACATCTTCTACTTATAAAGAAGTATACTGTGAAACAGCATGCCATGTTAAACTGGTGGCATACATAGTTTCTGAATTTCTTGATTGTATCAGAGCCCATACTCTAGTAACTGACCTATGTCATTTATGTTTGTGAGCATCCTCTATGATGTCCACACAATGACAAGACCATCCAATAATCGATCACATTTCTCAGAACATATCTTTGAATGACACATGACTGTAAAGTTTTATTGCAACACAATTGTGTTCATTTGTGTAGCTACCTTTGCACTTTAACAATAGGTAAGTAGTGTTGAGAATGCAATAGAGATGATTTGACTTCTACGGCTTAAAATACTTAGAGAAAGTAGCCAATTCCTGTCAAAAACAAGAAGCTCAAAACCTGAATGATTATAGAGTTTTAAAACAAATGCTAACTGAAAAGGAACCTGTAGAGTCATGAAACAAAAAGACCAAATGCTTGACTGCTTATAGCAATGTTAAATTGCTTGAACTGATTTATAAAAAATGATCAAATTAAACAGCTTGATTATGAAGCTACTGAAGTTTATTCTTTATAATTGCAAAAAACAGTTCACAATGAAAATATGTACACATATTTTCCATAAATTTAATAATAAAATGAGCCTGGCCATTTCCTATTGGCTTTATTTCACCCTTTTTAATTTCATGCAGTCACTGGAAATCAGTGACAAAGCCAAACAAGCAACCAACCATGGGTCTACAGCTGATTTGTTGATGTGAAAGGAACTTGACTTTAGCTTTTTTGTTTTACTTTAACCTCCATAAGTTTTCATCATAAGTCAAAAACTTCAAACTAATTTTGTCTTTATTCAAAATACAACTCTTGAACCACACATGGTGGAGCAGACCCTGTAATCTCAGCAATGAGGACACTGAGTAAGATTGTGAGCTCCAAGCCAGCCTGGGTTACATAACAAGATCCTATCTTAAAAATAAAGAAATCAATAAATATAAATAAAAAATAAAGTTATCCATGTACCAGAGGCTCATACTAGTAATCCTAGCTACTCAGGAAGCTGAGATCTGAGGACTGGGGTTCAAAGTGACTTTTAGAAAAGTACATGAGGAAGTGGCACTGTAGCTCAAGTGGTAGAGCGCTCACCTTGAGCTGGAGAGCTGAGGGACAGCGCCCAGGCCCAGAGTTCAAGCCCCACGACCGACCAAAAAAAAAAAAAATCTAGAAAAGTACATGAGACTCTTATCTCCAATTAATCACCAAGAAGCTAAAAGTGGAGCGGTGGCTCCAGTGGCAGAACACTAGCCTTGAGCAAAAAGGCTGAGCCCAGGTTTGGAGACCAAGCCCAAGGCTGGGCACAAAAATAAATAAGTAAATATAGTTTACTTTCTTAAGTGTTCATCTCTTCACTCTGTACTTGGTCTTTAGGGACATCTCTTCCTTACACACTGACCAAGTATTATTTCCATGATACTTCCCAAATGTTATGTTTCTATACTGCATATACACTGACCTTCCTCTTTCAGTTCTTCAATTACACATTTGGTTTCCATATATTTTGCACAAACTAGGTGCTGGTGGCTCACATCTGTAATCATAGCTACTCAAGAAGCTAAAATCTGAGGACTGTAATTCTAAGTCAACCTCAGTAGGAAAGTCCATAAAAGTCTTTATTTCCAATTAACTAACAAAAAAATACCCTGGAAATGGAGCTGTGGCTAAAATGATAGAGCACTAGGCTTGAACACAAAAGCTCAAGTACAGCGCTCTGGTCCAGAGTTTAAGCCCCAGTACCAACACAAAATTTCAAAAAAAAAAATGTCAGTTGAGATCTGAAAGCTGAGTAAGAGTTTATGAAGTAGGATGAATATATTCTGTGTGTGTCTCTGTGTGTGTGTGTGTCTGTGTCACTGCTGAGTATTATTTCATCTATCCTTTGAAAGAAAAAAAGGTTATTTTGAATCATTAGGACAGAGCTTCTATGAATGCTTGTATAATATAAAAGGCAAACAAAAGAATTGACTACCAAAATCCAGTTAAACAATTTGTCTCAACAAGTGTGAGTAATGTTTGATAAACACTATGAGGAATGTTTGATAACAGCAAAACACTTAACATTTTCTTTTTCATTTAGTAATTTTAATACCAGTCCTTCAATCTCTAAACTCCAGTATAGATCAAAAAATTTAAGTCTTACATAAATTGTAGATAACTATTAATATCTTGACTCTCTGATTTTATAAAGAACTTTAGTTTCCAAAATGTAATATTTAGTTTGCTGTTTTTTCTTTTTTTGGAAGTGTTGGGGATTGAGCCTAATGCTTGCTAGGCAAGCACTCCACCACTGATTATACCCTCAAGCCCTCTCTCTTCATTTTAAATTGTAAATGTTACATTTAATGTTTCATTATTAATACATAAGGCATACAGACCAAAAGGTTACTCAACTCATATGTATGACTATCTACTAAGAAAAATCTCAAGGGACTACAACCATTCCAAAGTGTTAAAGCTAGTTTGAGAGACTGAGGCAGAAGGATTGTTTGAGCATATGACTAACAACTCAAGGTCAACATGGGTAACATAGCCAGGTACTATCAAAAAAGAAAGCAAAGAAAGCCCTGACCAGGATTGGTGGTTCTGACCTGTAATCCCAGCTACTCTGGAGATAAAGAGATCTGGGCAGAAAGGTCCATGAGACTCCATTTCTAAAAACAACCTGCAAAATCCAGCCTGGAAATGTAGCTCAAGTAGTAAAGTGCCAGCCAAGAAAGCAGAATGAGCCATGAGGTCCTGAGTTCAAACCCCAGCACCACCAAAAGAAAAAAAAGACACAAATAAAAGGAAATATTGTATTACAGATTAAAAGATACAGTATTGTTAAGATGTCAGGTTGATCTACAGATTAAATATAACACTCACCAAAATTCGAATACAATTTTTCATGAACCATGAGCAAGTTGATTCTAAATATTATATGGAAAGACAAAGGAACTAAAATAATCATAATAATTTTGGGGGAAAAAAATTGAAAGACTTACACTACCTGATGTCAAGATGAGTTTAAACTATAATAATCAGGACTGTGTATTATTGACAAAAAAAAATCAATGTTTTTGACAAAAATACAAGGGCAAATCAACAAATGGTCAACAAATGATCACAGAATAATAACACAAATAATCTCAACTCTACTTGTACTTCTTTACATAAAATTCAAAATGAAACATAGAGCTGAATGTAAAATATTAAAAACTTTTTAGAAGCTCTAAAAAGTCACTGAGAAAGTGTCAGTGACCTTGTAAGTTTTTTTTTTAATATATCCTGGATCTGATGCACAAAATTTTAAAAAATGGGTGATTTAGCTTCATCAAAACTTAAAACCTCAATACTTTTGTCCAAATGACATTGCTGTAAAGAGGTAAGTCAAAGACTGGGAAAATGGTGCTGGGAAGGTGGCTCAGTGGTAGAGTGCTTGCCTTGCATGCATGAGGCCCTGGGTTCGATTCCTCAGCACCACATAAGCAAAAA
>NW_012267218.1:29062359-29077587 GCF_000151885.1 Dipodomys ordii
CACACACACACACACACACACACACACACACCCTGGTATAAAACTCAAGTGGTAACTAGATAAACAAAGGGTAGTATAACCATCCACGAGAATACTACATTTAGCAATAAAACAGAAGAAACTTGGATGGAACTCAATACTTATGATTCTCAAATCATGCTAAATGAAAAAAAAGCAGACAGTGCTTGGCATCAGGAGCACACACACTACAATTGGAATGATACAGAGAATAACATGGATTTTGCACAAGCATGATAGGTAAATTCATGAAGCATTCTATATAGACTATTATGTCATGGCCTGTGTGAGAAGAAAAAAAAAGACTTCAAGTAAACAATGAAAAGAGTGCAAGAACAAAATGAAGTCAGAAAGACTACAAAGGCCAACACTGGTGCTGACAAAAAGGAGATTCTGCATTATATCTGTGGTGTCTGTGTGAATTTTTTTTTTTTTTTACAACAGGACTAATAAGAAAAACAGCCAGGCACTGGTGGCTCATGCCTGTCATCCTAGCTGAGATCTGAGGATCGTGGTTCAAAACCAGCCCGGGCAGAAAAGTCTGTGAGACTCTAACCTCCAATTAACCACCAGAAAACCGAAAGTGGTGCTGTGGCTCAAGTAGTAAGAGCACATGCCTTGAGCTGAGGAGCTGAGGGGGCAGCAACCAGGCCCAGACTTCAAGCACCACGACCCACAACAACAAAACAACAACAAAAAACCAGACACAAAAAGCTAAGCACTATATAATTCCATTTACATAGTACTTGAGAAAATACAAATTATAGAATCACTGGGTTGCAGGATGGTTTTTTTTTGGGGGGGTGGGGATGGATTGATTTAAAAAAGACAGCACAAAGGCATTTTAAATAATGAAATTGTTTTGTATCTCTACTAGAGTGGTATACAAATTAAAATCTTCCTTTAAGAAAGGAAACGATACATAATTGCTCATGCTGATTGGCAGAAAACCTGACAATGCCAATTGTGGACAAGGATGAATGATCACTAGTATTTATACAGTATTGGCAGGAATGAAAGTCATTACACCTTTAGAAGGTAATTTGCTTGTAGATAGTTTAGTTGAAAGTGTCTACCAACCTACTATCAGCAATTCCCTTACAGGTGGTATATAGTTTGGAAAAGCACACGCGTTCAAAGAGACACACAGAAAGATATTCATGAAAACCTGTTTGAAATGTTGAAAAATTGTCAGAGGTGTAGCTCAATGGTAATCTACTTAGCAAGAGGCCCTGAGTTCAAATCCCAGAGTCAAGAGGACAAATAATTGTAATTTGTGGCTACAAAAGAAAACAAAACAAAAAATCCACATGACCGGGAGCCAGTGATTCACGCCTATAATCCTAGCTATTCAGAAGGCTGAGATCTGAGGATCAGGGTTCAAAGCCAGGCTGGGTAGTTAAGTCCATGACACTTACAATAAACCACTGGAAAACCCGAAGTGGTGCTATGGCTCAAGCGGTAGAGTGCTTGCCTTGAGCTGAAAAGTACAGGGACAGCACCCAAGTCCAGGTTCAAGCCCCACTACTGACCAAAAAACAAAAACAAACAAAAAAACACATGAGGGGCTAGGAAGGTGGCTCAGTGGTAGAGTGCTTGCCTTGCATGCATGAGGCCCTGGGTTCGATTCCTCAGCACCACATAACCAGAAAAAGCTGGAAGTGATGCTGTGGCTCCAGTGGTAGAGCGCTAACCTTGAG
This sequence comes from Dipodomys ordii, assembly GCF_000151885.1. Lineage (NCBI taxonomy): Eukaryota > Metazoa > Chordata > Mammalia > Rodentia > Heteromyidae > Dipodomys > Dipodomys ordii. The sequence goes on from NW_012267218.1 coordinate 29,064,078, forward strand.
CTGAAGAGCTGAGGGACAGCACCCAGGCAAGAGTTCAGGCCCCATGACTGGCAAAAAAAACAAAACAAAAACCACATGAAAATAATAAATAAGGTTAAAAAAATCAACTCTGCCAGTTTCTTATATGATTTTGTTAAAGTAATTTGTTGGTAGTAAGATGTGCTTAGGAACCCATGGGAGGGGGCACTCACTTCTTGAGGTACCCTAGCATTCTAGAGATCCCCTAGCACTCTGGAGGCTGAGCAAGGAGGACTGAGGATTTGAGGCCAGTCTGTGCTACACAGAGAATTTGAAGCCAGTCTGGGTTAACCTCAATGATGTAGGTTGTGATTGATGATATTTTTAATCAAGATCATAATTCACAAGATTGTATTAAGAGCTAAATCATTGTACCAACTTAGGTCACCTTTAAGTATGGCTTTATTAACCTCTTTTACTTTCACATCCTAAAACAAGTTGATATTATGAATCCAACTTTATTAGTCAAGTTCAAGTCTAAGCCAAAAATCAATCAAGGAAGCCTTTCATGGTAAGATACCCAGTTGTTTTAAAGAAAGATAAAATGAATCACGTTATAATTTCCCTGCTTCCTTAGTAAACCGCTTACATTCGTAATATGCCCACAGGGATGTTATTTAAAAAAATCAGATAATATTCAAGAAAGCTTACTTAATAATTTTCATTACCACCAATACTTACACTTCAAAGATACTAATAACCAACACATCATTTATTCCTCTTGCACAAAATAGATGATTAACTTCTGTTACAATTCAAAAGCATTATTAGAATATTATGGTTAAAACAGCATTAAAAAATCAAATATTAACGCTTTTCACCGTGTCTATTAGATCGAAAACTTCAAAATTTTTATTTCGGTTTCCCAAATATAAATTCTTAAAATTCTAAAGTCGAATGTGTAAATTGCCTCTAAAACCCTCTTAAGCCATCAGAGTTTAACCGTAGTATATACGCCTGGGAAAACCTTTTCGACGGAAACCTAAATTCCACCCACATGGCCGTGTGTCAATCAACGAAAACAGAAGGTGAGTTATCACTATAAAGTTACATAATTTACGACGAAGATCCCGGGGAAGCGCCTTTCATTGAAGAGTCGCTCCCAACAATTCACAGGCTTCAAAGTTCAATCTCCGAGCAAATGATCAGAAAGCACGAACGACAGCCGCCTCGTCGTTAACACCCCCCCCCCAACGCCGAAGTGTTCCCCAGGAAGCAGGAACCGTCTATCTGTTTAAGGAGCGTACCCGCAGCCGCCTGACTCAGACACAGGAACGCTGACTACATTCCGTCTTCTCAGGGAAAGTATTTTCCTCCGCGGATTTCCCGGTCCCGCCAGGAGGGAGTCGCAGGCGTCGCGAGCTCGGCCCCGCCGGCGCCCCCTGCAGCCCGCAGACGCCGCCCCTCCGCAGTGCCCCTCGCCGAGCCCCCGACAACTCCGGCGGGTCCGGATGGAAACCACGCCGAGGTGCGTCCCCGGCCCAGGCGCGGCGAGCGGGCGCGGGCAGCGTTCCTCCGAGGGACAAAGGTTGGACTCACACCCGGTCTCCGGAGCCCGCTGCCCGGGGCGAGCCCGCCGCAGAGTCCGGGGTCCGGTCGGGGCCCGACGCGCGCGCGCGAGGGGGGGCGGGGGAGAAGGGTAGCGGTGGGGGAGGGGCCGCCCCCCCCCTTTCCCACCGCCGCCTTCCCAGCGACCTGTTGATGAAGATCTCCACAGCCCGGCTGCCACTGGCCCGTCTCTTACCTCCGCAGCGCGGTGGCCGCCGTTCCTCCAGACCACAGAAGCGACAGCCCTGCCGCGGGCCGCCCTCAATAATACCGGATAAAGAATCCAGAAAACTCCCGACTCCCCACCTCAGAATCTTTTAGTCCCCGCCCCCTCCCCACCGCCAGACTCCTCCGTCGCCGCCGTCGCCGCCAGCAACTCCACCTCGAGGCCGCGCTAGACCAGCCCCCGCGGCCGCCGCGAGACCGCGCACGCGCCCCCGGGATTCTGGCGCAGAGAGCGCGCCTACCAGTTCTCCCCCGTCCCTCTCCCCGCCTGCTCGGCACGCTCCGCCCACCGCCGGGCTAAAGAGCCTGGTGCGGTCCGCCCAATCGCAAGCCCGCGTGGAGAAGGAGCCCGCTCATTGGTCATCTCCGTACCTCCGAGTAGTCGAGCGCGCGCGTTCACGCGCCTCCGACTATAAAAGGCGAACCTGACGCGCCCACAAATTGTGGAGCGGCTTGCGAGTGCGAGTCCGCGCCGCTAGCGTCGTGTGTGGGGGCGCGACGTTTCCCAGGGGCGGAGTCTGGCGAGGGAGGCCGCTTCCTCGGAGTCCCCATCTTCCTCAGGGTGACGGTCACCTCCTGAGGGAATGTCTTTTCTCCTTGAGGCGCGTCTAGTCAGGCACCGTCGCACAGTTTGACGCCTGGCTTTTCCCAGCCACCGTGACGCACACGCGTGGAGTGTTCTGTGTTTACAGAATTCCCTGACTCCACAGACGACGCCGAGAAGCTCCTGCCGGAACCCAGCTCGGAGAAACGAAAAAGCCAACACAACAAGAACCAGAAAGACGGGCCGCGCGGGGCCGCAGCTGGTGTCCTCACACCCTCCGGTGTGGAGTCAAAGTTGCGCGGGCCCGCGCGAGGCTGGAGGCGGGACGGATTCCGAAAGGCGCTGGCCCGGCCGCCCGCCGGTGCGGTGGAAACGCGTTCCCAGCAGAGAAACTGTCAACACGTTTCCCTTAACACGTCTCACAAAAAGCCTGCGGAAGGGCTGCTGGGATAGCGCGACCTTACCCTGCGGGGACACCCTGCCTTCGAGCAGTGGTTAATCAACCCCTTTCACCTGGGCTGGAATCCAGCGCTTGCATTTCCCCACGGAGGGGTACAATGCGCGGACAGCCCTCCCCAGCGCCTTCTCACAGGCCAGGCCATCCCCTCTTTCCTAGTTCACTTCCTCTGTGGTGATGGGTTTTTGTTTTCGTTTTTCTTTTCAACTCATCATTTTCCTTATCCCCCCCCAGGTCGGTCCCTTCCTCTCCTTTCTTTAAAGAAAACAAAACACATTCTTTTTCTTACTCTCCTTTTGGACATCCCCGCGTTCCATGGAACTGGGTTGCTCTGAACTAAGCAAACCATCATCCCAAATGGTCAAGATTTTAGGCGATAACCTCCTCTTCCTGGGTTATCACCTCAAAATCTGAGCAGCATTCTCTCCGTCTTTATTCAGGTTGTTTGTGTTTAAATAAAAGAATCCAGGACATGACTCAGCTGCCTGCCAACTCGGGCCTTTAATCCTCCTGCTATCAAACATTCCTCAGTGAACACTGAGTACCAGTTCCAAAGCTACTTTAACTGAACTGCCTTGGCCCACATTCCTCCACAAAGATGTCTTGAAAATGTGTGCGCTGCAAGTAGTCTCCAGAATTCCTAGAAACTTATTAGCTATACACCCAAAGCAACTAAAGGTTAGTGTGTAACTTATTTTCTTTTCAAAGTTCTTCAAAGTGATAAGTAAAGACGCTTCCTCCAGCTCCTCAATAAAAAGTTTCTCCTTGTAGCTCAATTCCTCAGCCTCGGGACTACTGTCAGTCAGGCTGAGAATTTCTTGTTCTGGGGACTGTCCTGTCCACTGTAGGACTTTTGTCAATGTACTCAGCTTCTGCCCATCAGATGCCAGATGCTCTCCCCAATTACAACAATCAAAAGGGAGGTGGAGGTGAGGTGAGTGCGACAAGACAAAAGGACTTCTAGTTATGACCACTATCTGTTCAAAGAAATTGTTATCTCCACCCAGATGAAACACCCCTCCCCCCCAGATGTCTTCTTGCTTCCCCAAGTGCCTAAAAATCCCTTATTGTAGGATCCCACTCTAATAAAGTGATGATCACTATTAGGAGGAGGCAACAATGCTTGATAAGAAATGTACTCATTATCTTGCCCATGTTATTGTAACCTCTCTGTACAGTATTTTCACAATAAAAAAAAGGAAGTAAAAAAAATTCTACCTTTCCCTCTTAACTAAAGCTATTGTGGCTCCTCTTTGTGCTATTAAAAGAATAGTTCTCATAACCAAATTAATAGCCTAATACATTGTTTTTTGAGGCAGAGTCTTACTGAGTATCCTAGGCTGTCCCTTAAAACTCAAATCCTCCTGCCTCAGCCTCCTTCATGCGGGGATTACAGGTTATGTACGACCTCACTGAACTTTGGACTAAACACTTTTGATTGTATGAATCATCTTTAGGTAAACAAAACATATTCCATGAGAAATGTTTAAATCTGGAGAGAAGAAGCAGATAAATTTGGAACTTGAAATTTTTTTTAATAAAACTAAGATTAAGACTGGACATCAAAAAAGAGCAAATCACATTTGTTCTTGATAAGAATTGTAAAATTACATACATCGGGACTGGGAAGGTGACTCAGTGGTAGAGCGCTTGCCTTGCATGCATGAGGCCCTGGGTTCTATTCTGCAGCACCACATAAGCAGAAAAAAGCCGGAAGTGGCACTGTGGCTCAAGGGGTAGAGTGCTAGCCTTGAGCTGAAGAGCTGAGGGACAGTGCCCAGGCCCAGAGTTCAGGCCCCATGACCAGACCCCTCCCCCCCAAAAAATTACGTATCTTTCCTTACTGAGTTTCCAAATTTCTATTTTGTTTACGTGTTTGTTGTTCATAACAGGTTCTAATAGTTCCTATTTCAAAGTCTTTATATTTGCTTTTGGAAATATCCAATATTCCCAGGGATAGTTCTTCATTTCCTTTAGGTTTCATTTCAAATGTTGCCAGTGAGGCCTGTTCATGCTGTATAAATACTAACATCTCCCACACTCTAACTTCAATCACCCACTTATGGCTGCTGAACAATTTCATTTTTCATTTTCCTTTACTAATCTGAGAGATATATATTATTATCTATCTTTTCAAATTAGCTCCATAAATTCAAGGACTTAATCTGTTTTATTTACCATTATTTATTTTTAGATTCCTCAGCATCTATTACATAGATGGTACTCAACAAATATTTAGAATAGCAATGATGAAAAGGTCAAAGACTTCAGCTGTGTGTGTGTGTGTGTGTGTGTCCATCCTGGTGCTTCAACTAGGGCCTCAATGCTGTCCCTGAGTGTCTATGCTAGTGCTCTACCACTTGAGCTCCACTTCTAGCTTTTTGGTGGTTAATTGTAGATAAGAGTTTCACAGACGTTTCTGCCCAGGCTAACTTTGAACCTTAATCCAAAGCTCTCAGACATCTGAGTAGCTAAGATTATAGGAATGAGTTACTGGTGACCAGCTAGATTTCGGCTTTTTCAGATATTTGGCCAATATTATCTCATTTTAGAAATTCTGCATAAAGATGATTAGTTCTGCCTCCTGCTTTACCATTTAAGGACTAATCAAGTGCAATCTGACTTAATTTCTAAGAACAACATTAGGGGCTTTCAAGGTGGGATAACTAGAGACTGACCCAGCTTTTATGTGTCAGAAGAGATATGGAAAAAACAATGGCAAGTGGGAAGAGAAAACTATTTGTCCTTTACCGTCTCTCTCCTATGCTTTAGGTCACTCCAGCTACCTACTTATAATTCCTCATCTTATTGATACAACTTAGAATTAGAGGAAAAAAACACCTAAAAATAGATATGATCAAGTAAGATATACTTAACTTTTACTTTCTCAAGTTTCTGATGATCTTAGATACCTCATTTCTAACATATCACAAATTTAGTGTCTTACATGTGTGAACTTTAGTGTCTGTGTCAGTTCTTCTGACACAAGGCAGATTGGGTGATGTCAGCCTATGGATGGGAATTTCAGATGAATTTACTGATTAGGTATTAGCAGCAGTTCTAACTAGGAACTTTAAAAAACTGTCAATAGCGGCAGATATTTTAGATTACAAATTTATCATGGAAAAGCCCTAACTTTTCAGTGCAATAGGCTGAAGCAGAATTGGAATAAATATTGACCCTTAACCAAGTTTTTTAAAGTATGTTGATGTAGTAAGAGATATAGAGTATCAAAATGGATTTCTCTGTGCCATTGAGGAAAAAGAAACTTTTATTTTCCTTTTTCCAGAGTAATTTTCAGAGGAATGTTTCAAACCATTTTTGGAAATAATGAAGTTTGATCAAGTTAGTGTAAACATTGTGTAGTTAAGTGTCAGGGCCTGACACTGTCCTGTACTTGGCTGTAAGCTTTCAAGCCTCTTGGCCTTTGAGGAACATTTCAAAAAAACAGGAAGGCAGAACAGCAAACAAGTGCTCTCTAAGCCTTGAAATCTGAATTCAGGTACAGAAAAGAGAAAAAATGGCAACAGGAATAGAAGTGAACTAGTTTCTTTTTTTTTTCCTGGGGGGGGGGAGATGGTGGGAAGAGAGGAGTTCCTTCTTAAATTTAGCATGGATGTAGGAAATAAATATACCTAGGATTTTGGCTAAATATATGGGTGTTCTTTAAGAAATAGTTGCTTCAGTGGGTATCCAGAACTTCAGTTACCATTATTTGTTAACTGATTTGGTGGCTCATACTTGCGTTCTCACCCACTCAGGAAGCAGAGATCAGGCTTGAAGTTTGAGACCAATTCAGGCAAAAAGTAGGATTCCATTTCAAAAATACCCAATCTGGCTGTCATGGTGCATGCCTATAATCTCAGATACATGGGAGGCATAGGTAGGAGCCGTTGCCAGCTGAGGTCAGCCTGGGGAAAAATGCTAGACCTTATCTGAAAATAACCTAAAAAGTGAAAAGGAATGAGAGCCTGGGTTAAAGTACAGAGCCTAAATAGTAACTGCAAGGCCCTGAGTTCAAACCACCATACCTCAAAAAAGAAAAAGAAGGGGAAGGGAGAAGGGAGGGAATGAGGGAAGCAAGCAATAGAAAGTTCTCATATGAAATATATCCAGAAGAACAAACTCTTCTAATATTAGAATTGAGGGTTAATGAGATTTTGCAATACACAATTGTATGTAAATGTAAAATTTCCAATTCCTTGGGTCAGAAGCAGGAATCAGCTTAGCCGGGTGGCTGTGGTTTAGGGTTTCTTCTGAGGTTCTACATCAGGATGTCATCTGGGACTGTAGCTATCTAGTAGGGACACTGGGACTGGAGGCTAGGTTTCCAATAAGGTGTGGTTTCACTGAAGTCTCACTCCCGCAGCTGTTGACTGGAGGCTTTATTTCCTTGTCATTTGGTCCTCGTTTTAGGACTTGACAGCTGGCTTGCCTAAGAGCAAGAAATCCAAGAGACAGTGACCAAGATAGAAACTATGGGATATTTTTATGTTTGAAGTCTCCAAAGCCACTCACCAGTATTGCCACTTTACTGGCTAGAAGCAGTAGTGTGCAGTCAAGAGAAAGGGATAGAATTCTTTTTTTTTTTTTTGTAGGTCATGGGGCTTGAACTCTGGGCCTGGACACTGTCAGCTCAAGGCGAGCACTCTACCACTTGAGCCACAGTTTTATTGGAGATAAGAGTCTCACAGCCTTTCCTGCCCGGGCTGGTTTTGAATGGCGATCCTCAGATCTCAGCCACCTGAGTAGCTAGGATAACAGGCATGAGCCACCAGCACCCAGCTCCATAACTGATACATTTTTTTTTATCATTTTTTTTCCTTCAAAAGAATTCTATCCCTAGCCAGGCGCCAGTGGCTCATGCCTATAATCCTAGCAACTCAGGAGGCTGAGATCTGAGGATCGTGGTTCAAAGCCAGCCAGGGCAGGAAAGTCTGTGAGACTCTTATCTCCAATAAGCCACTCACAAAAAACTGAAAGTGGTGCTGTGGCTCAAGTGGTAGAGTGTTAGCCTTGAGCTCCATGACTGACAAAAAAAAAATTACCAGTTATGGACATATTTGTGTGTGTGTGTGTGTGTGTGTGTGTATTTTGACAGTGCTAGGAATCAAACCCAGGGCCTTGCCATTATTAGACAAATACTCTACTACTCAAGCCCTCGGGATATTTTTTTTTATGACCTTGGAGCTTTTTACTTTCCTGTGAGCAACTGACCATTAGGATTAGGTAGATAAAAATCAAACAATGTCCAGACTATTATCACAATGGTATTTTTGTCTATATTTCTACTAATAGTAGCTATATTATCAACACAACCCAGTGCTCCCAAATCTCAAACCTACTCAACTGTCTATGTCAGTTCTTGCAGAAAATCCTTATGCATTCCTTTCTACAAGTTGCATAGGAAATACCACACTCCCACAATAGGTTTACTTTTCATTCACAGCTAAACAGTTTTTGAGGTTATACTTTATGAAGAGGTGTTGAAGGTCTCAATAAATTTCCACTTCAGAATTCTATACTGCTAAAGTTGTATGCTTTTCCTTTAGGAGGCAGAAGACTCTGCCCTTCAAACTCTAAATCTGCTTGATGTGTTTAAAGATTCAAGATTCCTCAAATAAATTGTAATGGTGAAATTCTTTTCTATAGATTTGAAATTTTTTATTTTAATGGTTGGTTATGAAATATTTCAATCATATTCACCCCTTCCACCCTCCCCTTCTCCTCTTTCTTCCCTCTGATTCCCTCCCTCAAATAGTTCTTATTTTATACTTGTATCACAGCTCCACTTCTGGCTTTTTGTTGGTTAAGAGACTGGGGTCTCCCAGTCTTACAGGCTTGAATCACTGGCACTTGACCTTTTTTTGTTTTGTTTTGTTTTGGTCTAGATTCTGAATATCAGAGAGATGTGATATGTGTCTTCCTCAGTCCAGCTTATTTCATTCAACATGATGATTTCCATTTCCATCTTTTTTCTGAAAATAACATTTCACGTATGGCTCAATAATATTCCATTGTATATTCATGTATATATATGCGGTGTATATAATCTGTATTATATACATGCACATTATACATCTATATGGATATATATCTCCATATTTTCTTCCATCCTTTCATTGATTAAGGGATAGCAAGGCTGATTCTGCAGTGTGGCTATTGTGAATAGTGCTGCTATAAACATAAGTATGCAGGTATCTCTATTATATGCTTAAACTCCTTCAGATACATGTCTAGGAGTGGCATAGCAGGATCAAATGTTACTTCTGTTGATAATTTCTTGAGAAACCTCCATACGGATTTCCATAGAGGCATTTTCTCACCTGCCTCAGTCTCCCAAGTGCTCAGATATAGGGGCGTACTGCTATGCTTGATCTTATGGTGACATTCTTTTTTTTTTTTTTTTTCGGGTCCGGTCATGGGACCTGAACTCTGGGCCTGGGCACTGTCCCTCAGCTCTTCAGCTCAAGGCTAGCGCTCTACCACTTGAGCCACAGTGCCACTTCCAGCTTTTTTCTTGTGGTGCTGAGGAATCGAACCCAGGGCCTCTGGCATGCAAGGCAAGCACTCTACCACTGAGCCACCTTCCCAGCCCTGGTGACATTCTTATACCAGTTAAAAAAAAACAAAAACATCAACAGTATATTTGATCTGTATTATAGCTCCTATGGTACTTTATTAACACTCTATTGGAAAATGCATTCCAAGTTGAAACTTCAGACTGGAAACGGATCCTTTCCTTCCTGTTCCCATGCAGTGCTGGCAGCAGTAGTAACACAGCTCTGTGTCACAATCTCCTGAAATAGGAGCAGTGACAGAGGAAGAGAAGACTGCTAATACTTTAGTCTGTTTATGTCTTAGGGCTCTTCTAACTCAAGTACTTTACATTTAAGGACTGACTGTATAACTAAATCGTGAAGGTCTTTAACTTCCTGGGAAGATATTTTGTAATTAGTTTAATTGGTATTAGTTGAATTTTTCTTTCTTTTTTTTTTTTTTTTGTCGGTTGTGGGGCTTGAACTCTGGGCCTGAGTGTTGTCTCTCGGCTCTTCAGCTCAAGGCGAGTGCTCTACCACTTGAGCTATAGTGCCACTTCCGGTTTTCTGGTGGTTTATTGGAGATAGGAGTCTCAAGGTCTTTCCTGCCCGGGCTGGCTTTGAACCGCAATCCTCAGATCTCAGCCTCCTGAGTAGCTAGGATTACAGGCGTGAGCCACCAGCGCCCGGCTTAGTTGAATTTTTCTTAAGTGTTGATATTAATCAGACCACTTATCTAATTTGATAGGCAACTACACTCAACATTAATACCTAGTGAATACATGTCTGTACCATGTATTTATTCACATGAAAAAGCATCTTCGTTTTGCTGAAAGATTTCTAAAGTAGATTTAAGATTGTTTTAAAGTAGAATAAATATCAATATATTTCCTTATGGTGTCTCTTAAGAATTATGTTGGGATTTGTCAGTCATGGAGCTTGAACTCAGGGCCAGGGTTCTTTCCCTGAGCTGCTTGCATAAGGCCAATGCTCTATCACTTGAGCCACAGCTCCATTTCAGGTTTTCTAGTGGTTAACTGGAGATGAGTTTCATGGACTTTCCTGCCAGGGCTGGCTTTGAACTGCTATCCTCAGATCTCAGCTTCTTTTTTTTGGGGGGGGGTGTGGGGGTCCAGTTGTGGGGCCTGAACTCTGGGCCTGGGCGCTGTCCTTCACTTCTTCAGCTCAAGGCTAGCGCTCTACCACTTGAGCCACAGCGCCACTTCTGGCTTTTTTCTTTTTTGCTTATGTGGTGCTGAGGAATCAAACCCAGGGCCTCAGGCATGCAAGGCAAGCTCTCTACCACTGAGCCACCTTCCCAGCCCCATATCTCAGCTTCTTGAGTAGCTGGGATTATAGGCGTTGAGCCACCAGCACCTGGCCAAGAATTATGTTCTATAGTTGAGCTTGACCACATTGGACAGCACAGATATTAAGCATTTCAAAAGCATATGCATTAATTTTGTGAGCACTGTTCTAATAATCAATATGCCATCCCATGAGTTAGTTTTATCATAGGCTGATGTGGAAAGTAAGACGCATAATGGAGTACTGGTACAATATGAAACTGGTTTAGGAAATTGAGATGGAAAATGCAATAAACCTTCCCTGTGTGATATTACAAATAATTATGAATATTACGGAAAGACATAAAAATTAGTTATATAATATTTTTGAATTTCCTTTGACCATAAAGCTGATTTTAAGAAAAAAAGCAGTGCATCATTAAGAGCAAGCAGGTTGAGTATGTATGTACTATTTCTTAAAGTTAGTTTTTTGTCACTGACAAAATACCTGAGGACAACTTAATAAAGTCTTAATAAGGTCTTTTCGGGGGTGGGGGGGTTCATGTTTGGCCTTGCTGCTTTGGATCTTTGGCTGCATAGTCACATGCAGTAGAGGACACTGTTCACCTCATGGTGGCTTAGAAGCAGAGAGAGAAAGAAGTTGGGGGTGGGCTAGGGTCCAGATATCCCTTTGACTAATTGCCCCCCCTCCCAAGTGACTAGCCTCCCAACAACACTGTAAGTTGGGATCACATGCAGTAGAGGACACTGTTCACCTCATGGTGGCTTAGAAGCAGAGAGAGAAAGAAGTTGGGGGTGGGCTAGGGTCCAGATATCCCTTTGAATAATTGCCCCCCCTCCCAAGTGACTAGCCTCCCAACAACACTGTAAGTTGGGATTTACACTTCAATACATGGGCCTTTGGGACATTCAAAATCCAAATTATAGCACCTTCAGGTTTAGTCTATAAATATACTGTCTTTAAAAATCAATTTTTTGAAGTATAATTTATGTGCAACTAAATACACCCTTTTATTGTGTGTGTGCCAGTCCTGGGGCTTGAACTCAAGGACTGGGTGTTGTCCTTGAGCTCTTTTGCTCAAGGTTTGTGCTCTAACACTTGAGCCACAGTGTCACTTTTGTTTTTTTTGGTGTTTAACTGGAGATAAGACTCTCATAGGCTTTTCTGCTAGGGATGGCTTCGAATCACTATCCTCAGAACCTTTCCCTCCTGTGTATCTAGGATTATAGACATGAGCCATGGGCACCAGGCAAAATACATCTATTTTTAAGTATTTAGTTTGTATACATGAATGTAAACAATCACTGTAGTAGAAAATATTTTGTTAAAAAGTTTCCTTATACCACTTTGTAATTAATACCCTCCTACCTAACCCTACCCCAGATTACCACGGCCAGATTTTTATAGTTTCATCTTCTAAACCTCCCTATAAATCTTTTTTTTTTTTTTTTTGGTCGGTCATTGGGCTTGAACTCTGGGCTTGGGCCTGTCCCTGTGCTCTTCAGCTCAAGGCGAGTGCTCTACCACTTGAGCCACAGCGCCACTTCCAGTTTTCTGGTGGTTAATTGGAGATAAGAGTCACACAGACTTTCCTGCCCAGGCTGGCTTTGAACCCCAATCCTCAGATCTCAGCCTCCTGAGTAGCTAGGATTACAAGCGTGAGCCACCGGCCCCCGGCTCTCCCTATAAATCTTTTTATTCTGTACAGTTAAGTTCATCTTCTAAATCTTCCTATAAATCTTATTATATAATCTACCTAGGTTTTTTCACTCAACATAATGATTCTAAGACTCAACTATGTGTTATAGCATTTATTAGTAGTTTGTTTCTTTTGTTGCTATGTAGTACTGCTGTATGAACATACCACAGTGTGTTTAACTACTCATTGACTGACGGACATTTGGGTTGTTTCCAGTTTTTCACCATTATGAATAAAATCCCATGACCATTTGTTTATGAATCTTGTTTGTAACATATGTCTTGCTGTGAACATGCCTTCATTGTTCTTGAGTAAATATGTAGGAGTAGAATTGTTTTATCATCTGGTAAGTATGTGTTACACTTATCAAGAATCTTTTTCAAAGTGCTTTGGAAAGTCTCTTACCGGATAATAACTAGTTGTATTTCTAACTTTCTGTATCAAGGAAGTAGTTTTTGTAAAAGACAATAGTTTCTGTTGTGTATGTGCATTCCTAATTGTAGCATGCCCCAATCTCTGTTGGTTTCATGGGAATCTTTTTCACTCTTCATTGAGGAGTTGGGAAGAAATTTCTTCCATCTTTGTAGCAGAAGGGAAAGGAAGAGGAGGAATTCTCTGGGCTGTGAGCCAAGAAAATGAGTAGTTGATTTTTCTCTAGATTAATGCTATCCTATGGAAAAATACTATGAGTGACGTGTTTGTTCACAAAAGCATTCTGCATGTTATTTAATTGCCTTATTAAAAGAAATGAATGAAATTAATCTTTAAATACTGCAAGCTAATATTGGATTAAACTGATACTTAAATAACCAATAATCAATATAACCAAATAATCAATATAAAATTTGTTAAGCTGGAAACCTATGGCTGACGTCTGCAATCCTAGTTACTCAAGGGGTCTGAGAACTAAGGATCTTGGTCTGAAGCCAGCCTGGGCAGGTATCTCCAATTAACCACTCAAAAACTGGAAGTGGCACTGTGGCTCAAAGTGGTACAGCACTAGCCTTGAGCAAATGAGCTCAGGGACAGTGCCCAGGCCCTGAGTTCAAGCCCCACAACCAACAAAACAAAAACAAAAATAAACTCAAAATTTGTTTTTGGGTCTGGTTGTGGGGCCTGAACTTTGGGCCTGGGCGCTGTCCCTCAGCTCTTCAGCTCAAGGCTAGCACTCT
>NW_012267218.1:29078897-29084921 GCF_000151885.1 Dipodomys ordii
AAAAAAGTGGTAGAACACTAGCCTTGAGTGAAAGAGCTCAGGGACAACACCCAGGCCCTGAGTTCAAGCCCCAAGACCAATAGACAAATAAATATAGATTTACTATACTGGGGAATATAGCAGAGTGAACAACACTTGACTAAGTGGGTGAGGCCCTGGGTTCCATTTCCATCATGGCAAAAAAAAAAAAGTAGCTCTGCCAAAACAATAAAATTAAATTGTATTTAATTGGAATATATTACATAAGTGTTCAGTTTTTGAATTTGAATTAAACAATCTAAAATTTAGTTTCTCAGTCATGTTAGCCTAACATTTCAGAAGCCATGAGTGTCTATGCCTACCATATTGGACTGAATAGGTTTAGAGTTTTGCCTAGTCAGAAGAGGAAGGAAAAGATGGAAATAAGTACTTTCTGTTTCAATTCAATCCACTGCAGATATGTGAGATAGTGCAATACAATGCATATAGAACATGCAGAAGCTTTTAGAAAGTAAGTGGTATTTTTAAAAACACAAAGTATTGTGTTTGTATAGCTCAAGTAATAATGCATAAGGTCCCGAGTTCAATCCCTAGTACTACAATAAAAAAAACAAACAAACATTGTTTGGATGGGGAGTATGGATGGGGAGTATGGTTTTTGTTTTGTTTTCTGTGTGTGTGTGTGTGTGTGTGTGTGTGTGTGTGTGTGTGTGTGTATGTTGTGGGGCTTGAACTCAGCACCTGGAGGTTGTTCTGAGCTCTTTTGCTCAAGGCTAGCACTCTACCCTTCTGAGCCACAGCTCCACTTCTGGTTTTTGAATGGTTAATTGGAGATAAGAGTTTCACAGGGACTTTGCTGCTTGGAATCACAATCTTCAGATCTCAGTCTCTGAAGTAGTTAGAATTATAGGTATGAGCTAGTGCCCAGCTTTCTTTTTTTATTTTCATAGTACTGGTATTTCATATTGCTATTAGGTAAGTGCTCTATCACTTAGATACTACATGACCAGCCTGAGAGTTTATATAAATATGTATGTGTGTATATATGTGTGTATGTATCTGTATATATACATGAGAGTTTCATATATACATGATATATATGGAATATATACTTAAAATATATGGAATATTATTTTAAAACTCCACATGTTCTTAAAAATCAGTTAAAACTGAAAAAAATCAGTTGAAAAAAAAATTTTTGTGGGGGGAGGGGTGTCTGGTCATGGGGCCTGAACTCTGGGCCTGGGCGCTGTCCCTCAGCTCTTCAGCTCAAGGCTAGCACTCTACCACTTGAGCCATAGCACCACTTCCAGCTTTTTTTTTTCTGCTTATGTGGTGCTGACTAACCGAATCCAGGGCTTCAAGCATACAAGGTAAGCACTCTACCACTGAGCGACCTTCCCTGCCCTGTTGAAATATTTTTAAAAGCCTGTTTTGATTAATATCTCTTAGCATCTGGCAGTCAGCTAGAATGTAAAGGTACAAGCAACTTGTCACCACTTCAATGAACTCATTAATAATGGAAAGAACAATGTTGGGGCTAATGTTCAAATGAGAGAATTAAAACCATAGAGAATATCAAATTTTCCTAATAACTCCCAAACAAAATGCTTTATCAAGACTGAAGTTAATAACTGAACATCTTATAGCTTCATGTGGTTATCTAAAGCTTCCTTTAAAATAAATACTCACAGAGCCAGGTGTCAGTGGCTCATGCCTGTAATCCTAGGTATTCAGGAGCCTTAGGTTTGAATATCTCAGTTCAAAGCCATCCAGGGCAGACAAATATGTGGCACTTTTATATCAATTAACCAGCAAAAAAGCTGGAAGTGGATCTGGGATTCAAGTGGTAGAGAGTCAGTCTTGAGCAAAAAAGCTAAAGAACAGCACCTAGCTGGCACAAAGAAGTTAAATAAGATAAAATAAATAAATATCCATGTTTATAAATATGTTTATAAATATACTTAAGATTCAAGGAATTAGATTAACTGTATTTGAATTCTTAATGATTAGTAGCCTTTATTTCTGCCAACAGTGGAAGACACTATTTTATTTCCCCTTTGTACTGATTGTCTTTTCTTGAGTTGTGCTTGTTTTTTAGTTTAGAAGTTTGTATTTATCTGACAAAAAAAGAAAAAAGAAAGTCAGTCAGTTCATTTAATGTGGAGGTCTGAAATACAGAATATTTATTTGAAATACAGAATGTTTTAAAGTTATTGATCTTAAGTATAGTACTAAAACATCTAATACAAGTAAAATAAGTGATTTAAAAAATAAGTTATGGGCTAGGGATGTAACTTAGTAGTAGAGCTCTTGCCTAGTATGTGTAAGACCCTGAGTTGGACTTCCAAGACTGCTAAGAAAAAAAGTCAAAACTTATATTTACAGTATAGCTTTTCTTCATAATATTGACATTGAAATCATTTAGATATATTTTATTATTTATTACCATTCAGTTTAAGTATTTGGTTTTCTTTTCTGTCTTTCTATGTGACTGTCTTGGCAGTGCTGGAAATGGAACACAAGTTTGTTCAACAAAAGTATTTGAGAGTCATCTTTTCAACTAATGAAGTCAGTATTTAAATATGGTATGACCTATAGTGCCTCTTTTGTTATTTTTTTTATTGAGGATCTCTTTTAAGATCCTCATATATGACATTTCATTCTTACAGAATAAACCAATTATAGAATGACACCATTGTAAAATACTGAGCTATCTCACCAGGCACTGGTAGCTCACCAGTAGCCTGTACTCCTAGCTCAGGATTGAGGTTTGAGCAGGAAAGTCCATAAGACTCTTATCTACAAATACCTGCTGGAGGTGTGGCTCAAATGGTGGAGTGCCAGCCTTGAATAGAAAGAGTCAAGCATGAGTGCTAGATCCTGAGTTCAAGACCTAGTACTGGCATGTAGGTGCTCTCTCCCCCCCCCTGTATATGTACATACATGTGTATATATTCATGTATACATATACATGAATCTCCTAAGATTTCGCTCTCCAAACTCTAACCTTTACTGAGAGTTGGTAGTGTTTATTATTCTCCCTTAGTAGACATTGGACCCTACCCATATCACCCTATATGCCATCCACTCACCACCAAAGAACAAGTTAGAGTCTTTTAAGACAATGACTAAGGGGAAGAAGTGACAAAAGAACTGGCAGAGACTAAGGAATATGTATGGTGGCCACAGGATTATTGTTGTGGACATTTGTTCATTTTTAGTCATCTTTCTCTTGTGTGTGCTCATTATCTTTTAGGTGTGCCCTAAGTTGCCTTTGGTGACAAAGTGCCAGAAGGCTGACCCTCAGTTCCATCAACAGAATCATGACAAGATAGGTAAGTAGTTCCTGCTAAATCCATCTCTGTCCACCAGTCTTTCAGTTTGATGAACTCAGTGTTGAAACAGACACAAACATATAGACACACACACACACACACACACACACAGCATAAGCTAGAAAATGTCAGGCCTATTGTTGAAATCTAGAGACTTGGGCTGGGAATATGCCTTAGTGGTAGAGTGCTTGCCTAGCATGCATGATGCCCTGCGTTCCATTCCCTAGTAGCATAGCATATAAACAGAAAGAGCCGGAAGTGCTGCTGTGGCTCAAGTGGTAGAATGCTAGCCTTGAGCAAAAGAAGCTCAGTGACAGTGCCCAGGCCCTGAATTCAAGCCCCAGGACTGGCAAAATAAAAATAAAAAATCTAGAGACCTACTTATTGAAAGTTACTCACCTTTGGATTGTCTTATGCATTTCCCCATTTAGTGTGTCTTTTTCTTTTTCTTTCCTTTCTGGACATATATTCCCCTGGGAAAGGGGAAGACAGATGAGGCCGAGGGTTGAGGAAATTAGAGAATTTGATGTGATGGAGAAAGAGTGTGAAGGAAAGAGAATGAGGAAAAGAAAGGAGAGATTATTAGAAGTGAGAAGAGAGAAGAAGGAAGAAAGAAAGGCCAAAAGTGGGAAAAAGGCAATAGGAGAAAGAACTTAATTTGGGTCTTAAGTTCAAATTATGTTCTAACCACCTCCTTGAGATGTCTATATTTCCAGTGGAACTCATTGTTTTGATTTCACAAACCTATACCTTTCAGAAAGGGGCCATCCTCCCTCCTTTTAGTTTGAGTTTTACAAAACAGGGCATGAACCTGGATGCTTAGAATTGCAAGGAAATTTATTTAGGAGGAAAGTGGAAAATAAGTAGGTGTGGGAAGAATCCTCTGAATATTTCTAAATGATTTTCCTTTTCTTGAATCTTTGATTTTTGTCTCATCTCTCTCCCTCTTGGAAAAGTATCATGAGATCATAGAGAAGATTTTAACTCAGGCTCATTGTAAAGAAATCAGAAAAGTTGAGAAAAGTAAGGACTAAAGAGATTAAGAAATTTTAAGTTAAGAAGAGAGAAATGGATTTAATTATGAGAGAGAGAGAGGAGAGAAAGAGAGAGATTCACCTAGGATCTACCATGTAGGTACCTAGCCTTGTTATAAAAAGTTTATTTTAAGTGCCAGCTTACCTAAAACTTTATATGGAAAGGAGAAAACGCAATTCCCTCCAATGTAGACAAGTATGAGACATGAAGAATTAGAGATGCTGGTCCCCAACTAGCCTTGCCCATGAGCTGGGTGAATATCAGTTTATTGCTTAATCACATTAGGAATTTGTTTACTAACTTGGAAGAGTAGTTATGAATCTGGCTTCATTTAGAAATTAGATACTTTTTTCCATCTATGTTCAGACTAAGTTTAACAGAATGCAGGATTTAAGATTTTGCTCATCTTTTATTTTCTTGGAGGTAGAGAGTTTTAAAGGTAAGAGTGTATGAAAGGGAAAAATGATTTAGAGGAGTTTTAAAAAGGGTAAAGAAAAGCTAATCAGGGGGAAAACTGAAATACTATATAAGCCTAAGTAAGGAAAAAAATGGGAAAACAAGAGATAGAAAGATGGAAAGGAATGAGAAGGTATATGAAAGAAAACAAACAGGGAAAATAGTTAACACTTTGTGGAAAACGAAATGTCCAAGTTGTACATTGCACCATCCTCCTGACTTAGCAAGCTCGTTGCTTCTCAATGGCTGTATCTGTGATTAGCTGTGAATTCCCAGAGCTCTCAATTTAAGCTGCCTGCTAAATTGACAAAGATGAGCACAAGGAGCACAGAAATGTCCACTTGTAGATTGTAACTGCCCAAAGGCCTTGAGACGGCTGATCATGCCCTCACCCCACCATCCCAGCTATATTCACAGACATTTTACAGCTAAGGAAGCTGAGGTCCTGAGAGATTAAATGGGATCTTTGTATGATAGAGGCAGTAGAGTTAGAACTTTTGAGTCTATGTTTAATAGCTGATTTTTTTTCATATTCTCTTCCAGATTTCCATCAGTTTATGTTGCTAACTCTTTTCATGGACCTTCTAGTTATGTAGTCTCCCAAACTGTAATCCCAGTTTCTTCTACTTCACAAAGTCATTATTTCCCATTCTATTTAAAAAATATGTACAATATTCTGATCTGTGTTATGTATGCACTTCTTATTTTTTATTGTGAAAATACCATACAGAGGGGTTACAATTACATGGACAAGGTAATGAGTACATTTCTTATCAACCATTGTTGCCTCCTCCTTTGTTTCCCCTTCCCATCCCTTCCCATATCCTCCCTCCCCCTTTTCCACTCCCCATCTCCCCTCCCCCTCCAGGCCAGAATCGTCTTGTACATCTCATTGTTGCAATGGATCCACCTGTATCCCTATCTAAACAATTTGTTTTTTCCCTTCCCTTCCACAAATCATACCAACATCAAATACAGGGAAAACAGGGTATGTTATACCGTGGGGGAGGACATATAAAGCAACAAAAAACTCATCTTATAAGTATGTTAGAAACAATCACAAGAAAGAAAAAACATTTGAGTCCTTATCTTGGGGTTCATTTCGCCTAACATCAACTTATCTGACCGTTTCTGTGTGTCTCAGAAATATACTAGTAATTGCAAATAAGGGAAACCATGGGACCTATGTTTCTTTGGGCCTGGCTTACTTCACTTA
>NW_012267218.1:29085919-29087965 GCF_000151885.1 Dipodomys ordii
TGGTGGTTTATTGGAGATAGGAGTCTCACGGTCTCTCCTGCCCGGGCTGGCTTTGAACCGCGATCCTCAGATCTCAGTCTCCTGAGTAGCTAGGATTACAGGCGTGAGCCACCAGCCCCCGGCTGGGATAGAAATTGATAGTTGAAAATTCTTTAGACTACAAAGGATATTTTGTATTTTTCTCATGAATCAGATTCACATTTGCCCATAATTTCTCAGGTTTATTATGATAGGTGATAATATAGGCACCACATCGTGGTAAAATTTATCTGGTACTTTTAGGCAGGTAAGCCCAATTGGAAGGTGTATAGATAAAATCCCATTTGTGTAAAACCTATCCTATAAACTGTATTTATTTATTTGTGGGCCCTACACATAAATGTGACTACAAATGCCCTCAAATATCCTTGTTTTTGAAGTTGTTTTTTTCTTTCTATTTCAGACAAGCTAAATGTTTATGTCTATTCCATAATACTCATGTTTGTGATTATAACTGAGGCCTTTTCTACCTCCCAGGTTTGGAAGTAACTCAGAGGTTAGTCAGCAGGTAGCAAAGGGAGAAATTCCAGGCAGTCTCTAAGACAATCTCCATGTCATACAGTTGTTGTTAGGAGTGAAAGATTCTTACAGATAGGAATATAGAAGAAACTACATCTCCTCAAAACATCAGTGCCCGTGGACAGGGAGATAGGGTGTAAGAGGCTAACGATGGAAGTGGGGAGAAAATATTGTCAAGCATTTTGTGGTAGACAGTTCCCCTTACAAATACTATTGTGTTTTGGATTCTGCCTGAAGAACTAGAGCAAAACCACAAAAGGGAATGCATCAGAATTATCTTGCCGGTTCCTTTTGTTCTCAGCTGTTGTACTATTCAAAAAAACTACAGGTGACTCCTGCACCAAAAATCACCATGAAAAATGTAATGAAATTCATTTCATACCTGAAGTCTTTGAATCCTTTTTCATGAACCTGTACAAATAAACATCACATTTCAAAGGTTTGCAACCATGGCCACAAGTATTTAGTAAAGAATTTCTAGGTGTGAGATAACTAGTCATTCTCTAAATGCTTTGTGGTAGTAATGAATCATATTGATCAAAGCTAGGCTGTTATTGACTCTAATATTAAAAAATATTTACTTACAAGTTATTTGACCTGTAAAAGCCATACAAGCAAATTTTATGTAACAAAATGCAATCTATTTTTATGTATTTCTCACCAGTCACTCAGTGAGGTTGCTGGTATTCACAGTCTTTCAGTCTCAGGAGAGGCTAGTTGCTGCTACACTCAGGGGCTTATGTAAATAAAGTTAATTGTGTAGAAACCTGAGGAAAATTCTGACAGAAGTAGGTTAGAAAAGTCGAGTATTGGTGGCTCATGTCAGTAGTCCTAGCTACTCAGGAGGCTGAGATCTGAGGATCACGGTTCCAAGCCAGCCCAGGCAGAAAAGTCCCTGTGAGACTCTTATCTCAATTTTTAAAAAACCCAAACACTCAAAAGCCAGAAATGGTGCTGTGGCTCAAGTGATAGAGCACCAGCCTTGAGCACAAAGAGAGGCTCAGGGACAGGGCCCAGGACCTGAATTCAAGCTCAAGGTGAGCGCTCTACCATTTGAGCCACAGTACCACTTATGGTTTTCTGGTGGTTAAGTGGAAATGAGAGTCTCACAGACTTTCCTACCAGAGCTGTCTTGGAACTGAAATCCTCAGATCTCAGCCTTTCAATTAGCCAGGATTACAGGCATAAGCCACCAGATCTGGCTTTATAATTGATCTTTTAACAACTAAAAATAGTTGTTTTCTGAAGAGTTTATGGCTAGGTGGTTTAAATGAAAGCTAAATACTAGGTCTGGGTGCTGTCCCTTAGCTTTTTTGTTCAAGGATGGTACTACCATTTGAGCCACAGCTCCACTTCTGGCTTTTTGCTGTGAGACAAGTCTCATAGATTTTTCTGCCTGGGCTGACTTGGACTGTGATCCTCAGATCTCAGCCTCCTGAGTAGCTAGGATTACAGGCATGGGCCACTGGCAGCTAGCTTAATTTTATA
>NW_012267218.1:29089340-29099318 GCF_000151885.1 Dipodomys ordii
TGGGTTCGATTCCTCAGCACCACATAAGCAAAAAAGAAAAAAGCCAGAAGTGGCGCTGTGGCTCAAGTGGTAGAGCACTAGCCTTGAGCTGAAGACCTGAGGGACAGAGCCCAGGCCCAGAGTTCAGGCCCCATGACTGGACCCCCCCCCAAAAAAAAAGCTATAGGCAAGCACCCAGGCCCTGAGTTCAAGACTCAGTACTAGTGCAAAAAAGAAAAGAAGAAAGAAATAATAGATCAGTGGTCTGGTCACTGATGGTGGCACACATTATCTATAATCCTAACTTGAGAGGCTAAGGTAGGATGATTACAAATTTGAGGCCAGCCTGGCAAAATAGTGAGGCTCTATCTCAAAATTAAAAAAATAAGGCTGGGAATGTAGCTCAGTAGTACTGCCCCTGGATTCACAGTGCTCAGCAACAAAATGGAAAGGAAGGGAAGAGGAGGGGAAAGGAGGGGAGGGGAGGGGGAAACATCTGCAGTTCAGTTAGTTTTGGGCTCTCAATATAGGACAGTTTCTGTGAGTGAAAACAGCAATGTTAGCTCCTGGTTACATGGGAAGATTCCTACAAGGCTCCCTATGGCTATAATTTTGCCAGTCCTGGGGCTTGAACTCGGCCTGGGCACTTCCCTGAGCTTCTTTTTGCACTCCACCACTTGACCATAGCATCGCTTCTGGCTTTTTCTGAGTAGTTTAGTGGAGATAAGAGTCTTATGGACTTTCCTTTCCTGGGCTGGCTTCAAATCATGATTCTCACATCTCAGTTTCCTGAGTAGCTAGGATTACAGGCGTGAACCACCAGCACCCAGCTTAAAGAGGAAATTCTTATTTTTACCCTGAGGACTCAGGAGAGAAGAACCCTTGCTAAACTCACTTTTAATTAGGATTGGCTTCTCAGTAAGGCAATAATTCTCAAGATTCAGCATGCATTAGCATAATGTAGAAGAGTATTAAAACTTAGAACAACATGCTCCATCACCAGAGTTTATTATTCAGTAAAACGGTGTGGAGCTTGAGGAATTTACACCTCTAACAAGTCCTCAAGTGACACTGTTATGCTGCAGCAGGTCCCTCAACCCTCCTGGGAGAACCAGTGCGGGAACCCTAGATATCAAATAATGTCTCACCTGAGCAGACAATCAGGACTTACACCTAGAGCCTGTGGTATGGAGGAGAAGTGCCTTGCCTAGGAGCCTAAACATTCCTCTGATTTCATGGCTGTGGGTCTCTTAAGTTACGTTCCTTTTGCTTTCCTTGCCCTCGATTTTGGTAGGATTTTGAGTCAAGGCATACAATGTGAAGACTCTACAGAAAGCTCCCGTCCCTCTAGTGGCAGGCTGAGTGTAGGGACATCCAGCAAAATGCCTATTGATTGTTGCTTAACTTATATTTCTTTATTATTCATGAGGCTGATTCCTCCCCTTCAACTATTAGTCTATGGGGTAAATTTACTGTTCCTGTCCTTAAATCATTTGTGAATTGAATCTTTTACAAAATCTTGTCAGTTACTTTATCCATAAAGCTAATGTATTCTTTCCCTATTCTCTTATTATGCATGTATGTATGTATGTAAAATTATTTAGAAGATATTTGTAATTGTTATACAGTTTGGAAGTCTTTCTTACAGAACTTATTTTTTCAGTTCTCTGATCAAATTTGTGTTTTTTCAGAGATGCTGCTCTTGACCACCTATGTAACACCTTTCTCTCTCTCTCTCTCTCTCTCCTTCCCTCTTCACATATTCTTCAGTTGTAGCTCCGACAATTTATTTTCTATTTTTTCAAGTTCCTAGTTTCTGAATGTGCCTGTTAGGCCATTTTTGTCCTTTTACTTGATTTAAAGTTTCCAAGTTAATAAGCAAAATTGAACATAATCTTCCTTGATAACATTTTGACTAATCTTTGAAGCTTTCAATTTTAATCTTTTTTTTTTTTTGGGTCCGGTCGTGGGGCCTGAACTCTGGGCCTGGGCGCTGTCCCTCAGCTCTTCAGCTCAAGGCTAACGCTCTACCACTTGAGCCACAGCGCCACTTCCGGCTTTTTGCTTATGTGGTGCTGAGGAATCGAACCCAGGGCCTCATGCATGCAAGGCAAATGCTCTACCACTGAGCCACCTTCCCAGCTCCTCAATTTTAATCTTAAAAATAAAAACACAGCTATCCCTTGGTGATTCATGCCCATAATCCTAGCTACATAGGAGCCAGAGATAGGAGGCTCATGTTCAGGGCCAGTCTGGGCAAAACATTAATAAGAATCCCATCTCAGTCAATAAGCTGGGTACGGTGGATTCTGCCTGTTATCCCAGCTGGGTACAAAGTACTAGTAGGTGGATCAAAGTCCAGGCTGTTCTTGATTAAAACAAGAGGCCCTATTTGAAAAAGCAAAGCAAAACAAAACACTAAAACAAAAAGGGATAGAGTGTGGCTCTAGTGGTAGAGTTCCTGACTAGCAACTATGAGGCCATAAGTTCAAACCTCAGTACTACCCTACCCTTAAAACTGTCTTTAGTTGTTCTTTTGGAAGAATCAAATAAGATCTATTCAATACTTCAAATTATTTAAGAATTTTCTAGTTAATTTCATGTTTCCATTGATTTTTCTTGTCTTCCTGTTCTTAAACACACATGCATATATTCCTGAGTGCATTTTTTTAAGTGCTAAGGATTGAACCCAGGGTTTTGTACATGCTAGACAATTGCTCTAGCTCTATACCCATCCTCTTTTTGTTGTTGTTGTTGTTGGTCCTGGAGCTTGAACTCAGGGTCTGGGTGCTATCCCTGGGCTTCTTTGTATTCCAGGCTATCTCTCTACCACATGAGCCACAGCACTGGCTTTTTCTGAATAATTATTAGAGATAAATGTCTCATGGATTTTCCTGCCTGGGCTGGCTTTGAACATGATCCTTAGATCTCAGTCTCCTAAGTAGGTAGGATTATAAATGTGAAATACTGGTGCTTAGCTTCACTCTCTCTGTCTCACTCTCTTTTATGCATTTAAAAAAGTAGATAATGAATTACATTTCTCATTTTCATTTTTACTAATCTTTTCTTTTAATGCAGTTTTGCTGTTATCCAAGCTATTCTGGAACTGCTTGGCTCAAAGGCGCCTCCTACCTTAGACTAGAGTAGGTGGGACGATAGGCATGAACATCACACTCAGCCGTATATATGCATTTAGATAGGTTTCTTTTTAGATGTTAATCCAAAATGATCAGATTCCCTTTCATCGTTATAACACTTTATGCTCACTCACATTTGGCTTATAATTAACTTTGTAGAAAAGCTCCTGAAATTATGAAAATGATTCTTTCAGATTATTATTGGCAGTATAGAGAAATAAAAGGGATCCATAGAAAATGCAGAAAGAAGAAAATATAAGAAGCATAAAAACTGAAGAAAGCTGGGTGCTGGTGGCTCATGCCTGTAATCTTAGCTACTCAGGAGGCTGAGATCTAAGGCTTGCGGTTCAAAGCTACCCCCTGTCTGGAAAGTCCGTGAGACTCTTATCTCTAATTAACCACTAGAAAACCAAAGTGGTGCTGTGGCTCAAGTGTTCAACCACCACTACTGACAAAAAAAAGAAAAGAAAAGAAAGGAAAAAACTACCCACCATTTGTATAAGACTCAATGCCTTAACTTCAAAATATGATTTTGTGATATTCACTAAAGCACATAGAATTGGCACCAGGTTGGTAACCAGAATACCCAGGGGTGTAAGCATCTGGTGTGGAAATAAAAATTACCCAAGGTTGAATGAAATGAATATTCTCTACCTGAGAATATTCAGAGTCTGACATCCCCGGGCCATTGAAGCATATACCTATTTACATTACCACAGCCTTAGAATCCCCACCTTTTCCTGCCCTACTTACCTAGATTCTGCAGCCTTGGAAACTTTCTTTTTAAAATCAGCTCTCTTTTCTTCAGGGATGTCATCTTTGTGTTTCTTTTCTTCATGTTTTGGAGGAGTCAGTGTAGTCTGAAAACATTTTTCACCTTGGAAAGTCAGTGTTATATTTGAGATGGTAACATGTTTTGTGTCCCTTATTTCAGTTTTACTTTTTGTATTTCGTAGACATCCATGTTTCAAGATATTTTCAATTTTTTCCTTAAAGAGAATAAGCAGAAACAAGTCAGGTAATAAAAGCACGTAACAGCAATGGCTTGTTTGTGGAAAAGTATTTCATCCACTCATCACTTAATTTGTATTTACTGAGTGTGGTGGGTACCTGGGTCCAGTAGCAGAAACCCAGAGGTTGCTGTATGCCAATGGAAAGAGGCCAGGCTGGCATTAGAGGGAGGGACTTGGGAATTCAAAGCTGATGGCACATTCAAAAGTTCATCTTGTCATGTATGCAGTGTCACCTCACAGACAATCAGCACTCATTATAGCACTCCTTAAGGTTTTTCCCAAAAGGCCTTGTCCCACCTACTGTCCAATGTGAGGTTGCTGTTAATTGAGAGTGTTTAACTTATAATACTAAAGAGGTTTTACAAAGTCTTAGAACCAGTACTTTAAAAAAAATTATTTTTTTGATCTGTCATGGGGCTTGAACTCTGGGCTTGGGCACTGTCCCTGTGCTCTTCAGCTCAAGGCGAGTGCTCTACCGCTTGAGCCACAGTGCCACTTCCAGTTTTGTAGTCATTGATTGGAAATAAAAGTCTCACAGACTTTCCTTCCTGGGCTGGCTTTAAACCATGATCCTCAGATCTCAGCCTCCTAAGTAGCTAGGATTACAGTTGTGAGCCACTGGCGCCCAGCCCTGTACTTAAAATTTAAAATCTGTCTGTCTCTTAATATCCTGGTTCCTGTCAGTATGCTACCTCTCCCAGTCACTGACTGTATCAGAATGTCTCACTCAGGCCTCAGAGCAATGGCTCAGCCAGTGGGCAAGCCTGTCTCTCTGGGGCTCCTCACCACTGTTCCTTCCTCCTCCTGTTGCCACACCCAGTGCATTCCTTCAATTGCTTCCTTGAACATATTGCAGCAATGTAATCCCATAAAGATAAAGTGTATTTTCTGACAGGAAACTTACTGCATATTTATTATATGCAGTAAGTTTGGAAAGTCCTTTGAGGAGTGAAGAAGTGAAAAGTAGAAAATATTCTTTACAGACATAGCTGCTCCTCTAGCTAGCTAGGTTGAGTCTTTTTCTATTTATTCTTTTTGTGTACTTTGTGTTTACTTTTATGTGCTTTGAGGCCATTTTGAAGTTTTGCTTACAATTTTTTTTTTTAGGTCCGAGGCCAGGACTTGATTTCAGTACCTGACACTTTCATTTATTGGCTAGCCATGCCCCTAGCCTCTGCTGTGTACATTTTTACTGAACATTTTTATTATTATAAACCTCTTCTTTCTGTCATTAGAAATTGTACACAAATACTTGAATTTTTCCTGAATAAAAACTACTTGCTGGACCTTGGTGGCTCATACCTGTAATTTAGCTACTCAGGAGGCTGAGATCTGGAGGATGCAATTTGAAACGGGCCTGGGCAGAAAATTCCCTGAGACTTTTATTTCCAATTAACTAGAAAAATTCAGAGGTAGAGATATGACTCATAGGGTAGAGTAACACCTTTGGATTAGAAAGCCAAGAGAGAGTATGGGGCTGAGTTTAAGTCCTAGTACTGGCACTCTCACCCCCTACCCCTTTACATTAGGAAACAGAATTTGGAAGTAAGACATAAACTATCTGTAATCCTATAGTCTAGAAATAAGCAATATGTGGCTGTTTGTTTGTTTGTTTTGGTCATGGGGCCTGAACTCTGGGCCTGGGCACTGTCCCTCAGCTCTTCAGCTCAAGGCTAACGCTCTATCACTTGAGCCCCAGTGCCACTTCTGGTTTTTTCTGCTTATGTGGTACTGAGGAATTGAATCCAGGGCCTCATGTATGCAAGGCAAGCGCTCTACCACTGAGCCACCTTCCCAGCCCAAAATATAGATCTCTATTTTTGTTTTGTTTTGTTTTTGTTTTTTTGGCAGTTGTGGGGCCTGAACTCTGGGCCTGGGCACTGTCCTTCAGCTCAAGGCTAGTGCTCTACCTCTTTAGCCACAGCACAACTTCCAGCTTTTTCTGCTTATGTGGTGTTGAGGAATCGAACCCAGGGCCTCATGCATGCAAGGCAAGCACTCTACCACTGAGCCACCTTCCCAGCCCTGACAATATGTATTTTTTTCTCTTTGAGCATACATATGAACAAATGTATTTTTATACATTAGAAAATATAGTCTTCATTTTTCACTCAAGTTTATATCATGAACATTTTTCCCATCCAAGAAACATACTTCAACTTTTTAAAAAGATAACTGCAGAGTAATAATTTATTTAACAAATTTCTCCTGTTGCTTGCCAGATACTATGGCAGTACTTCAATAAGCTAACTTAGACTCAAGAATGTTTAATTCTCAGAATTAAACACCCTGTGGCTCTGTGTTTACCTACTTCTGACCTTTTCTAAGGCCAGTCACTTTTTTTATTTTCCAGTTTCCACCCTTACCTTTTCTAATTGAAATTTCATACTAATCTTTCAGGACCTGAGCACTTCTATATCCAGTTCAACCTTAACAATAATCCTGACAGTATATTAATATCCTGATTTTAGAGATGAGCAAACTGTGCTCTCTTGTCAGTTTACTGATTTAGCTATTTATACAACTGATGTTCAAGGTCAAGATTCTATCCCAGGTCTTCTGATCCTAGCTCTCTCTATCACACTGATGGCAGGTTAAGTTCAATGGTAAGAAGGGGTCATGTTTCAGGTGATATCTTACAATTCCTTTAGTACTAGGTTTTAGAAATTGGATCTCATGGTTAACATTGGGTAACTCAGATTAAATTCCATAGCATTTTTATCATCAATGTCAGCTACCTGAGAACTATGATCTTGGCGATTGCTCCAGTGCTTGATTGTTAAAGCATTAAAGTCTTCCATGTTACGTAAGTTCTCCTCTTGTTTTGCCCTTATTATGTCATCATTTTCAAATACCACCGTGACCTCTGAGACATTCATGTTATCAGGAATCTCTGTGCCTTCTGTGGTGTCTACAACTTCTGTGACTTCTGTGACAATTCTTACATCTGGCATTTCTGGGTGCTCACTTTCTGGAATGTCAGTGACATCGGTGACATCAGTGATGTCGGTGGTTTCTGAGAAATCTATGCTCCCTGATACGTGGGAGGGGTCTGTATACGTGTACAGGAAGGGGCTCTGCAGACCCGTGCACGTTGTAATATCCATGATGTCCCCTGAGCCTGTGGCTTCCGTGCTGTTTGTGACTTCAGAGGTGCTGGAGCCTTCTGATACTTTGGGGGCTTTAGCTTTCTCCTGATCCAGGACAGAGATGAGGTCCACCCATTGGGAAAATAAGGCCTCCTGTTTGTTTACAGGGGCACTGAGCTGCAAATAGTAGACACGGCCACTTACTAGCTTTACTTTGAGGCGAAAATTCTTAGTATCATGCACAGAAAGAGTCAAAAACTGCAGAGGGAGAAACCTGCAAACAAATGCAAATGGAACAGTATCAATAGAAATGACAAACATATGAACCACTACTAAATATCCCCACGCTGCTGATCACAAATATGGTATATAACATGTGAACACTGTTATATATTACAGACTGTGATAGACAATTTGCTCCAGGAAAGTTAGAATGAACTTGTGACTTAGAAATTATGTAATCACATAATCACAATTAAAAAAAAAAGAACTTCGGGGAAGGGAGGGAGGGAGGGGATGGTAGGGGGAAAACAATGGAGGGGCTAACAATGTTCAAGAGGAAGTGTACTCATTACCTCACTCATGTAACTGTAACCCTCTGTATAGTATCTTTACAAGAAAAAAAAAAGAAATGACAAACATATAGTCCCTTTGTATTTTGTAGCAGCTTAAAGAGTGAGATTCAGGAAAACAGGCTTGTGTCCCATTTAGGTCTAGGAGGAAACTTCTGAGAGTTCTCTCATCTTAGATATGTGCCAGAGACTCTGATGTACTTAGAAACAAATCAGAACATCAACTCCTTAGCAGAGAAATTGTCATATTAAGTAATCCTAACTAGTCTAGGCTTAGAGAAGTGTCTTGAAAAGATTCTAGAGCAAGTGAGTGGCTGAGAATTCTGATGGATGCTGATAGGAGAGGTAGCTTGCTATTATGATTCTTCAGCTCCTGTTATGTTGCTTTTTCAATTTGTGTTATTATTAGCTAGCTTCTGTTTGACTGCCTTTGTCACAAGCTACTTTCCCACACTTTAATGTTACTATTATTTATAGCAGGGTTCTCCTTTAGAGCAATTTCATCTGTATTTCTGTTTTCAGCTCCACAGGAATAAAGATATTTTCTAAGATATTCTGATGTATGTAGATAGTGCCACTATGGAAAGGGAACCTAAGCATATGTTAACTTTTGGAGATACCGCAGCAAGCAGACATAGTGCTTGACTTAGGCCACTTGAACTCAGGTCCTCACGCATTTGCTCAGCTTTCTTGCACATGGCTGGCACTCTCTTAGTTGAGCCATGCTTCCAGCTTTGAGCTCCACTTTTTGCTAGAGATGGGAATGTTGGAATTTTTCTGAATGGGCTGGCTTTGAACTTCAATCCTCTAGGTCTCAGTGTTCTCAGTAACTAGAATTACAGGAGGAAAGCTATGGGTACCTGGCTCAGAGGGATTTGTGACTCCTCTCTGTGACTCACCTGGTAAGAACCAGCTTTGCTTTAGAGGGAGGTGGTGATGTCAGGAGACTTTTGAAGAAGGGTCCCTTATCTTTTTCAGTACCAGATGTCAGATACGCCAGCAGCATCATGTTGGGGATCTTGTTAGTGGGACTGGAAGAACACATGCCTACGGTCACCCAGTTGGCTCGGTTATGAAGGTAAATGGATTCACCTCTCCTGTTGACCTGAATACAAAACATAGGAAGGAGTTGATGAAGGGCATGGCTTAACATCCTGGCATACCAGAGCAGTGGAAGCGATGCCAGGAAAGAAACGGAGCTTTTTTACTTTTTTACTTGCCTATGTTAACTTTTGGAGATACCACAGTGAGCAGACACAGTGCTTGACTTAGGGAGGTCCACAGGGAAGGCAAACCTAAAACAACTAGAGAGACTATTACTGTCACTAAGTTACAGTTCAAGATGTTGTAGAATAGCTAACAGAGGGTCTGGACTTAACTGAGAAGGTGGGCTAAAGGTAGTAATATTTAAAACATTTAAGTCAGCTCATGGAAGTTGTTTGTTTAAAATATTTACTGATGCCCAGGTGATAGTGGCTCACAGCCTCACTCAGGAGGCTGAGGTCTGAGGAGTGAGGTTCAGAGCCCTGGGCAGGAAAGTCCATGAGAGTCATATCTCCAATTAATTACCAGAAAACTGGAAATGGAGATGTGGCTCAAAGTGGTAGAATGCTAGCCTTGAGGGAAAGAGCTTAGGGATAGCAGCCAGGTCCTGAGTTCAAGCCCCATCACTGCCAAAAAATAAAATAAATTAGTACCATAAAAGATAAGTATGGGCTGGGAATGTGGCTTAGTGGTAGAGTGCTTGCCTAGCATGCATGAAGCCCTGTGTTCAATTCCTCAGCACCACATACACAGCTGGAAGTGGTGTTGTGGCTCAAGTGGTAGAGTATAAGCTTTGAGCAATGAAACTCAGGGACTGCCTAGCCGTGAGTTCAAGCCCAGGACTGGCAAAAAAAAAAAAAAGATGAGTAGCACATATTGTTGAGTATAGACCTTGCAAAACATTTCCAAGACTTGAAGTAATAAAATAGAGTGAAAATTAGGAATTAGGAAGTTTGGCTCTCACTTTTTCTTTTTTTGGTCGGTCGTGGGGCTTGAACTCTGAGCTTGGGTGTTGTCCCTGTGGTCTTCAGCTCAAGATGAGTGCTCTACTGCTTGAGCCACAGCGGCACTTCTTAGACACATTTTTTTTTCTTTTTGGTCCAGTCCTGGGGTCTGAACTCTGAGCCTGGGCGCTGTCCCTCAG
>NW_012267218.1:29113308-29123900 GCF_000151885.1 Dipodomys ordii
CTCATGCATGCAAGGCAAGCACTGAGCCACCTTCCCAGCCCTGAGCTCTACTTCTTCATAACAAGCGAATTCCTAAAAGATTAGTCAACTTGGGCAAAGGCACAGAGGCATGAAATGACTAGGTTTGAGCACGTAACTGCAAATAGACTGCTCTTCCCTAAAGTTAGGAGAAGAGAAAGAAATGAGGTTGGAGAATTCAATTGTGGAGGTCTTTGATATAAATTTGTAATGGGAAATTATTGCTGCAGAGATTTTTCTAGTAACCATTACATAGGGAGATATATGATTTGGCGTGATCAGATCTGAAAGCTATGCAACAGTGCTTCATGCCAGTAATCCTTGCTACTCAGGAGTCTGAAATCTGAAGATTGCAGTTCAAACCCAGCCTGGGCTGGAAAGTCTGTGAGACTCTTATATCCAGTTAACCACCTGAAAACCAGAAGCGGAGCTGTGGCTCAAAGTGGTATAGTGCTAGCTTTGAGCATAAAAACTCAGGGACAGCGCCCAGGCCCTGAGTTTGGGCCCCATGACAAGGGGGGGGGGGGGGGAAGGATAGATCTGAGCAGAGCAGTTCTGGAGTCTGGAGGCAGAGACCAAGGTAGTGGCACCAGGAGTGCGGAGGAAGGAGTTACTGTGGGAATTCTTAGCAGAGTCAGAATTTGGTGACTCACTGGATGTAGGGGTTAGGAAGTAAGACAACTCACAGATTTCTGGTTGGCAAATCGGGATGGAGGATGGTGTCATTAACCAGGAACAGGTGTGGGAGGCAGAGAATGAGTTCCTTGTTTGTAGGAACCCTTGTTTAGCATGGCAACTTGCATTCAGTTGGCATTTACTAAGTAACTTCTTTAACCCTTCAGAGGCTGCTGAGTGCTCTTGGAGTTTGTGACCCTCTGGGTCATGTGTTTGGTACTGTACTCTAAAACTCTGGCCCTGGTGAGTGTGATCAGCTCCATACTGGCTTGGGTTCTCTCCAATTATATTTAAGACCATTTCCCCCCATCCTATCATACTTCTGTCTCTTTCCTTCTATTGTATCTTTTAGCCCTTTCTTCTGTTTCACGTGCTCCTCTTCCTGCTTTTTACACACAGGGCTTGTTTTCATCCTTCAGAGCCCAGCTCAAATGTCGCCCGTGTGGGGAGTCTTGTCTGGATCTGGCTAAGTGATTGTCTCTCCTCTACAAATCCACCATGACAGACTGCATTGTGGTGCTGTGGCTGGAGCTCTGGGAACTGCATTTCTGGAGGACAGCAGGAGAACCTGCTGGCTTTCTGTTAGATTGGACAATAGGTTGCTTTAAAGGAGCTTGGAAGCTGTGGGAGGAGAGAATGGAGTTGTTGGCTTGTTTCCCTCAGTGTCACCTTGGCAACAGCAAATGTTTCAAGCCTGCATTCTTTTTCACTCTTCAAATTCTGCAGTTGGGCAGGACTCTGCTTTTTTTTTTTTTTTGGGGGTCTGGTCATGGGGCCTGAACTCTGGGCCTGGGTGCTGTCCCTCAGCTCTTCAGCTCAAGGCTAGTGCTCTACCACTTGAGCCACAGCACCACTTCCGGCTTTTTCCTGCTTATGTGGAGCTGAGGAATCGAACCCAGGACCTCATGCATACGAGGCGAGCACTCTACCACTGAGCCACCTTCCCAGCAGCCCCTGGGCAGGACTCTGTACTTTGAGGGTTGTCAAAGTGTGAGATCCTTTGCGCCAAAGGGTTTGACCTCTGAGGTTCTAAATCTGAATTGTAATTTCTTCCTCTCGCCCCTGGCCATATTGTGCCAGCTGATTTCTCTAGATATTAGTTCTAACAATCTGTGTTTCTTTGTGCTTTCCTAGGCCTCCAACATCTCTTTTACTTATTCATACATTAAAGGCTCTCAATAGCATCTCTTAATGTGATTTCTGCCTTTTAAAAAAGATCTGACCTGCCACTGACACTGAATCTGCTTTAGGACTCCAGTTACTCTAACAAATCACTAGATTGTCTTCACAGACATTTCCTAAGGTATATTTAAAGTATTTCCCCAGGCCTCGGAAGGTGGCTCAGTGGTAGAGCGCTTTCCTTGCATGCATGAGGCCCTGGGTTCAATTCCTCAGCACTACATAAGCAGGAAAAAAAAAGCCAGAAGTGGTGCTGTGGCTCAAGTGGTAGAGCGCTAGCCTTGAGCTGAATTGCTGAGGGACAGCGCCCAGGCCTAGAGTTCATGACCAGTACCCCCACCTCCCCCCAAAAAAAGTATTTCCCCCCTGCTTCCAATCTAGTTCTTCCATTGGATAAATATCTCATTCATGTTTGCGTCCTCAGTGCCTACCATGGAGCCTGGCATCGTGTAGGAACCTAGTGATTTGTAAAACCTGAAATTTACAAAAGCTTATACCTTGGTTACTGCTGAAACAATGGCCAGAATGGATTGATTCTTTTCTTTCCCTCCCTCACTCCCTCCCTTCCTTCCTTTTGTGTATGTATGTGTTGTTCCTGGGGCTTGAATTCAGCACCTGGTCCTCTCTCAGCTTTATTGATCGAGGCTAGTGCTCTACCACTTGAGCCATAGCTTCACTTCTGGCTTTTTTGGTGCTTAATTGAAGATAAGAGCCTCATGGACTTTCTTGCTCTAGCTGGCTTTGAACTGTGATCCTCAGGTAGCTAGGATTATAGCCTTGAGCCACTGGTGCCTAACTGGACTGAGCTTTAGCTTTTTGGTTTTAAGTCATCAACAGACTTTGCAACAATGTAATTCTCTTAGAGTCAAGCATATTTCTTATAAGCTTGTCAAGAGTACAATTCATTACTTGATATAGCCCCACTATCATCAGAACAGCAAGGCACACATTTAATTTGCTTGAATTCTTTTTTTTTTGGTCGGGTCGTGGGGCCTGAACTCTGGGCCTGGGCGCTGTCCCTCAGCTCTTCAGCTCAAGGCTAGCCTTGAGCCACAGCACCACTTCCGGCTTTTTTCTTATGTGGTGCTGAGGAATCGAACCCAGGGCCTCAGGCATGCAAGGCAAGCGCTCTACCACTGAGCTGCCTTCCCAGCCCCCTTAGATACATTTTTAAGTTTGTGTTATTAGTAGTAGGATCAAACCTAAGAATTTATGTATGCAAAGGATGTATTCAACCACTAAGCTACATAACTAGCAACAGAAATTTTAATAATGCTATATAAACTGGGTATAGGGGCATGTTCCTGTAGACCCAGCTAGACAGAAGGCTGAGGCAGGGAGCTTTTGGTCAATTTGGGCAACATAGCAACCCTTGTTTTTAAAGGAATAAGAATAAAAGAATAAGAGAAATGGCAGTGCTTAACAACAAATTTGCAATCTTCCTGATTACTTACCAATAGGTCTGCTAACTAATAGCCCATCTCTGGATATGGAGCCCTGAAAGTCTTTCCTTAGCTGACAAATTGGACAATGTACAGCCAAACTTGCTAGGTGGACAGGACAGGTTTCTGGGCATATAATCAGTAAAAACTCCAAAGTCCAAAAACTCAAACAATATAATTGCTGCTCATTCATAAAAGAAAAGGCTGGAAAATGAGTACACAGAAATGTGAGGGAAGCCAGAGAGGAGCTATACTTGTGTTTCTCAGTTGTATGAAAACTGGTTCAATTAAAACACACTTAAGGGGTTAGACACATAACCCAATGGTTAAAAACATGTTTGCTTATGCAAAGGCCCCAGGTTTGAGTCTCACTTCCCACACAACTCACCAATTCAAACCAAGTATGTTCCGAAAGAGGCTGTAGCCCTACTCTATTTATTAGAAATCTCTTTTGAATTGCTGGTAGCTGTCACTATTGCTGTTTGAATGTACTATTTTGCTGGATGTGACAGAGCAAAAGGGTATAGGGTATGACTTAACACAGTACAGTGCTCAGTCTGCTCGCTACCTGCCTCCCAGTGTGACACAAGTGCTGTGTGATTAGTGTGCAGAAGACACACTGCACAGGGCAAAGGAAGAGAGGTGGAGAACTGAAAATATTGTTAGTAGGAAAGAAGTATTTTGTTTCCTTCCTTCTTTCCTTCCTTCCTTCCTTCCTTCCTTCCTTCCTTCCTTCCTTCCTTTCTTCCTTCCTTCCTTCCTTCCTTCCTTTCTCTCTCTCTCCCTCCCTCCCTCCCTCCCTCCTGTTCTGGGACTTGAACTTGGGGCCTGGGCACTGTCCTTGAGCTTCTTTTACTCAAGGCTAGCACTCTGCCACTTGAGTGGTAGAGTGTATGTGGTACTAAGGAATCGAACCCAGGGCTTTATGCATGCTAGGCAAGCACTCTACCACTAAGCCACATTCTCAGTCAGAAAGACATATTTGGAAGGCATCTCCAGGTTGCATCTCCTGCCAGTGGCACACGGTGCCGGGCGGGTGGGGGGGGGGAAGGAGGTTGCACAGGACTTAGGACATGTTTGTGAAGGATGAAGCCCCTCTGAAGGAACATGCCTTGTCATCCTCGGCCACATCGGCTGAGTAGCTGCTCCAAGCTCTGTGTTCAATGCTAGTCGCGGGTGGCATTTCTGTGAGGTGACTGCAATGGTCCACAACACTGAGCTCTTTTCTCCATCTCTGTGCCTGAATATATTTTTTTAGGTACTAGGGTATGGACTCAAGGGCCACGGGCTTGCTATACAGGTGCTCTACCACCTAAGCCATGCTCCTGGTCTTTTTTTTTTTTTAACTTTTTTTTCATTCTTGCCCAGACTGGCCTCAGATTATGTCTTCCTACCTCTGCCTCCAGCATACCTAGAATTATAGGCATATATAACCACTCCTGACTTGTTTGTTGAGATGGGGGTCTCGTTGATCCTCCCAATCTCTGCCTTCTGACCTT
The DNA here is from genome assembly GCF_000151885.1 of Dipodomys ordii. Lineage (NCBI taxonomy): Eukaryota > Metazoa > Chordata > Mammalia > Rodentia > Heteromyidae > Dipodomys > Dipodomys ordii. The sequence continues at coordinate 29,118,122 of NW_012267218.1, forward strand.
TATCTGTATATTCTAATATTGAATACTTAGAGGAAAGTCAGTTCTGCTTCCAGTGCACTGAATGGTTTCATTCATCATGTAAATACATTCTCAGAGAAAGGAAGCCATTGTCCTGATATTGTTAGATTTTTCCTTAAGAACTGAATGAAATTAGTTTAATCTCTAGTTTGTTACAGATCACTGCCTTCCCTTCTTTTCCTTTCCTTTCTCCTTCCCTTCCTTTACTTGTCTCCTTTCCTTCTCCCTCCCTTCCCCCACCCTTCCCTTCCTTCCTCTCTCTTCTCCTCCCCTTTCCATCCCTGTCACAGTGCTTGGGATTGAACCTAGGGGCCTTGCTATGCTAGTCAAGCCCTCTACCCCCGAGCTAACCTCTACTTCCACCTTAGATGTTTTGCTTTCTAAGTCTAAAAAAGAAGTTAGTGAGCTGCATGTTTTCCTGTGACAGGATTTTCTAAAAATCATTTTGTGTAACTCTGGGAAGATTATGTTAGAATGAAAATTACGGTGGAATTAGGACAGAAATCCTCCTAAGAATTTGTTGGGATATGGATGTCACTTTAACACTAATTACTTCAGGTTGTTTAAAGTTTTCAAAATTGCTCTCCTTAATGATACCAAGTAGTCTCTTGCCACATTGAAAACAATTCTTTTCCTAGCCTTTTTATTGTTGTTCTTGTTGTCTTTGAGAAAATTAAATACTGAACTTAATTCAGAACTCAAGTATTATTTACCTGAATGAAATTGCTCTCTAATGTGGGAGGAGCTACAAAAGGAGCATACTCTCCTCCATCCATCTTCTTTTTAATATTTCCAGGGGGGTGAGGCTGTGGGTTGAGTTGGGCAACTGGGTCATCGGTCTTTGGATGGGAATCTTGTTCATTTGTCTTTGGATGAGCATCTTGATCATCCAACTTTTTGTTGTTTTTCTTCATTGTGCTTAGGTAAAAATTAGAAAATTGAGGGAATAAGAATACAATAAACGATATGATATATAGAAAATAGTTATTCCATTTCTCCATTGATTGACAACTTTACACATTCTGGGTGTACTTGACACTGTGCTCGACACTATGGATACATTAAAAAGGACTGAGGAGATCCTGGCCTTAAAGTGTACACTTTAAGGGGTGACCGATAGTAAGGAAGCAAGCAAACAGCAGTAACAAAAAAGGATATTGAATATTAGGCACTATAAATATTCCAGAACAGATACTTGTAATAAAAGTGAGTGGCAGTGTGGGTGGCAACACTTAGGGTGATTAGGTTAGTCTCTAGGAGACTTTGCAATACACTCCCTTCCCCAGGCCATTGTTTTCCTAATTAATGGGAACACTTGCTTTTACATCATGTATAGGTGTCAAGTGTTTTTGTGTAAGTAAAGTAACAAAACTCTCCTAGATTGAGAATACTTCTTCCACACTATTAACCCATACCTGTGCTGTAGCTCTTGGTTGGGAAGTAAATAGTGGATATCTTTCTGATCAATGACAGTTTATCCCTACTCTCTTCATCTTTTTATGAAAGAGCTTCCACAGACAACAGTGACTGTTATTTGATCTCTCAGGACAGTTCTAAAAAGGAAACAAGATCTCAAAGTGTAATGGCCAATAACTTCCATGGAAGCATCCTAAACACCAGTCATCATTAAAGAACTTCCAATCACAAATACAGTGACTTCCTAACTCATACCCATACAATGGAAACTATTTTTTTAAAGCAGTAAATGTTGGCAAGGATGCAGAGAAGCTCAAACTGTTGTGTAATTGGTGGGATGGAAGTGATACAGTTTCTGTGGGAAACAGTACAATGATTCCTTAAAAAAAAATTAGACATAGAAATGGCCCAGAAGTCCACTCGTGGGTATATATCCCAAAGAACTGAAAGTACAGTACCGAAGTAATTTTATTTTTTGGTGGTACTGGGGTTTGAACTCAGGACTTCATACTTGTTAGATAGGTGATCTACTTCCCGAGTCACACCTGCAGCCCTCTGAAGAGACCCTTGTACAGCCATATTTGTAGCAACATTAAATTCATAATAGCCAGCCATTCTTACCTCAACTCAGCCAAGAGTCACAATCCACTGTGGGAGGTGTAAACTCACTTCAGTTTGAGCTTCCTCCTTTTCATGATGAAGCCTTTTGTATATAAAACCAAGAGAGAAAAGAAGCTAATTTCAGTTCTAACATTTACTTGTTACTTGTTGAGGTTCATGTGTTAGTGTCTTACAGCTACACGGTTACAGTTTGGTAGTATCATCTTCAAAACTCCATTTGTTGGAGTCAATCATTGAGAGTGATTGGATCATGAGGGCTCATTGACATAATCATTGGCTTAATCTACTGATGGACTCATACTTGTGTGTACATATTCTTTGTGTATACATTTTAATGGGTTTCATTTAGTCATTTTCATACATGTATATAAATGTTCTTTGATTAGATTGACCCTCTCACTACCCCATCTTGTTCCCCTTCCTTAAGTCTTCCTCCTCTCAAATCAGACTCATCATTTACAGGCAGTATTGGGATGTGGTAGAAACTTTAGGGTGGGGCTGAGTTGGAGCACTGGAGGTGTGTTCTTAGGGGCTATCTCTTGTCCCAAGTTCCTTCCTCATTCTCTGTTTCCTAGCCACCATGAGATGAGCATCTCTGCTCTGCTATTTCCTCCCCAGGGTGCGCTGCCTCACCATAGGCCCAGAAATATGGACAAAATAACCCTGCACTGAAACTGTGACTCAGAACTAATCCTTTCTCCTTTGCTGCTGCTTATATGCCAAGGTATTTTGTCACAGCCATGGAAACAAAGCATAGTTGGAGGGGGTTGCTGTCCACATTTGAGCCAAATTGTTCTTGGTGAGCCTCATTGAGTGCTCAGTCACAAGTCCTCAGCTAGTCCTTACCCTGAAACTGCCAGATAGGGAAACCAGCATTATCCCGAATGTCAGAGGAAATGATATGACTACTGTCATGGGAGGTTGGAGCAGAGATATGACCAGTGAAATATGTAATAGCGTTGTTCATATTAGTGAGCTGAACTTTTATAGTTTATATATATATATACACACATATATGTCAATAAAGAAAATCTTATTTATACTATCATGTTTTATTCATATTATAGATATAATAGAGGCCTATAAAACTCATACTTTAAAAGCAAATTTTAGTATTAAAAAGATTAACCATATTAAGGATTGATTAATGCACATGATGTGTAATGGAAATTCAAGAACATGTTGACTGAGGCATGAATTAGAGCAGAGGCATGAAGCAGGATGGTTAGAGGCTGTTGTGGGGATGCAGAGCTAGCTTCTGTTATAAGTTATTCTACTATGATTGTATATACATCTTTTCTAATCATAGTTTATAATAATTCATTCCTTTTGTTAGGTATCAAAGGTTCTATACATTGAGTTAAGCAGGCAAGATATAGAGAAATATTGTAGGTAAGGACTTGTATTGTGCAGCAAGAACAAGGACAGCCTAGAGGAATCCAATGCAATAGGCCATAACTTATTCTATGCAGCTTCACTTGTTGCTTTTAACCAGCTTTCCTCCCCCTCAGATATTTTTCTATGTTCTTCCAGTTACAATTGAATGAACATTAATTCAGTAGATAGTTACTGCAGAATTTCAGTATAATTTTCATCAGAAAAAGCAGCATTGTTGCCAGGAACCAGTGGCTCACACCTGTAATCCTAGCTACTCAGGAGGCTGAGATCTGAGAAATTCCCATGGGCCTTTTCTCCAATTAGATACAAAAAAGCTAGAAGTGGAGCTGTGGCTCAAGTAGTAAAGTGCTAGCCTTAAGCCAAAGAGCTTAAGGATAGCAGTGAGTCTCTGCGTTCAATCCCCTGGGGGCAGTACAAAAAAGAAAGGAAGAAGGAAGAAAGGAAGCCAGCAAGGAAGCAAGGGAAGCAAAGGAACGGAAAAAGGGAAAGGGAAAGGGAAAGAGAAAGGAAAGCAGAAGAGAAGAGGTTTGATGCTACTCAGGAGGCTGAGAGCTAAGGATCATGGTTCAAGGCCAGCCTAGGCAGGCAACTCTGTGAGACTTTTCTCCAGTTAACCACTAGAAACCTAGAAGTGATGCTGTGGCTCAAAACAGTGTGGCAAAAACAGTTCAGGGACAGTGCCTAGGCCCTGAGGTCAAGCCCTATGACTCATAACAACAACAACACACAATAAAAGAAAAGGAAAAGAGAGAAAGAAAAAGCAGTATTGTTGGCCTTTTGTTTTGTTTTGTTTTTGGTCAGTCGTGGGGCCTGAACTCTGTGCCTGGACGCTGTCCCTCAGCTCTTCAGCTCAAGGCTAGCACTCTACCACTTGAGCTACAGTGCCACTTCCAGTTTTCTGGTGGTTTATTGGAGTCTCACAGACTTTTCCTGCCCAGGCTGACTTTGCACCACAATCCTCAGATCTCAGCCTCCTGAGTAGCTAGGATTATAGGTGTGAGCCACTGGCGCCCAGCTGTTGGCCACTTTTAGTAAAAGGAAGGGCAAAGATATGTCATATTAAATCTGATCGTAGGCCTGACTTCAGTTTCCAAAATGACTAGCAAAACAAACACACAAGAAAACATCCACCACCCCCCACCAACACACACAGAACAAAGTATGGGTCAGCAAAGCAAGTCAATCAAGTACAAGGCCCTGAGTTCAAATCCCAGTTCTATCAAAAAATTAATCCAGAGAGCATTCTGTTATTTTATTTGGTGATATAAGAGTTTGGACTCAGGGCCCCATTCCTTGCTAGGCAGAGTCTGTACAACTTGAGCCATACTTCCAGTCTCTTGTGGAATTGGTTATTTTTGAGGTGGAGGTTCTTGCTTTATGCCTGCTCTGGCCTGGACTGTGATCCTTATATTTGCATTTCCTTGTGTGGTTAGGAATAACAGGTGTGCCACTGCATCAAGCCATTGGTCAAGATGGGGTTTTCTGAACTTTTTATGCCCTAGGCTAGCCTTGAACCATAGCTTGGATTACAGTGTCATTTTAAGACCAAATTGACAGATTATTTTTTTAAGAGAAGGAAATTCAGGCACTAAGTATTAAGTTTTCCCAGTCTTTATAGTTGAGGTTCAAGAAATAAAGCTATAAGTAAAAGAAGATGGAAAGAAAGTAGACATTTTCCCCTCAAATGGCCAGTATTAATTGAACTATTCCGTCAGTCCCTCCTCCATTTGGCTCATACCTAGGTTGCAGTAATCGCCACACACTTACGCAGAGGTGATGCTGAAATAGGCGTCTGGGAACCTCCTGGATGGTGACTAGGAGAATAATCTCCAAATAGCACACTGCCAGTCTTTTCACATCTCTCAACAGAAGGTGTTTTTGGTCTACTAGACCGGCAACTAACCACTTAGCAAAAGCAGCACAAGTCTACGCAGACTGGGCATTGTTCTATTTACACCTGCATCACAATGGCTGCATAGCTCTGAAGTAAGAGTAAAGCACTGGGAAAGGGCAGCCTGCAGACCAGCTCTGAGATGATTGCATTCAGTCCTCCTGTGGAACTGGCTGGTGGTTCTGGTGGTTGAGAAGTTTCCAGGGTTTCCTCAGGAAGAATAATCAATCTACCTATAGTACGATGGGCAAATATGTTGTCTGTGAAAGCTAAAACCCAACCCACATCATTTGTCATTCAGCTGATATGTATTATTCAATCTTCCTGCAATTTAAATATAGGTGAAAAACTTTGAGCATCTGTGAATTTCAAGCTAATATACCATTCTTTCTTTTCCTTCCTTCCTTCCTTCCTTCTTTCCTTCCTCCTCTCTCT
>NW_012267218.1:29129815-29148744 GCF_000151885.1 Dipodomys ordii
AGCCACCTTCCCAGCCCCTAATTTGCTTGAATTCTTAACCTAGGTAAACTATACTTGGGAATGATAAATGACTTACCTTATAAGAGTTTCAGGAAGATCAAGAATAGATAAATTGGTTAGGTTTACAAAGTTTAGTTAGCAGATAGTTTTAAAAATAATTTTAAGCTGGGCATTGGTGGCTAATGCCTGTAATCCTAGCTACTCAGGAGGCTGAGATCTGAGGATTGTGGTTCAAAGCCAGCCTGGGCGGGAAAGTCTGTGAGACTATTATCTTCAATAAACCACTAGAAAACCAGAAGTGGTGCTGTGGCTCAAGCGGTAGAGCGCTCACCTTGAGCTGAAGAATGCAAGGACAGCACCCAAGCCCAGAGTTCAAGCCTCACGACCGACAAAAAAAATAAAATTAAATTAAAAATGAAAATTAGCAACAGAATCCAATTGCTGTAACATGGAACATCACTGAACAACATTTACTTGGTAAGATAATTTGCTTCAGTTCTTTTAAGCATTGTGCTGATACAGTTTGGAACAACTAAAACAGAGTGCAAAGTGTGGTTAACTTCTAGAGAGTTGTGAGAATTTGAACACATCTTCTATAGACTTAAGTATGAGCTGAGAAGATGGTTTTATATACTTAATTCTTTAATAACTTTGGGCAAATACATTAAATTATATTGTTGCTCACTGTGCCAAGTAGAACCATTTCATCAATCCTCCACTTACCAGTTTCCCTTGGATCCACTTCTTATATGACTTATACTTTCCTTTTTCTAGTTTGGAAGGAAAATGGTTCCTTCTTGTCAGGTGGGTTGAGCTATCATAGTCCTTAAATCCACCCCTTCTCCCTTTTCTTTCTCCTTTTAGGACCCACAGTCCATGATTATAGATCCAACACTTACGTTTTATCCTTTTTCAAAATCCACAAGTAGAAAAGTTTCCTTTTAAAACCTTACCAGTGTGAGACGCCATCTTAGGTCTTTCTTCTCTCATGTGCAAGTTCCTTAAGACATAATTTTGTGACTTCCTTTCTCATGCACAGGTTCTGAAGAATTGAGTTTCTATTTTGCTTTTTAGATTTTAAATGATCAATGTAGTTGTACAAAAGAGTTATTATTCAACGAAGCAGTTTATGAATACAGTGCGCTCCACTCTCACCCCTTTCAACATTCTCACCCACTCATCCAGACCCACCCCTTCCCTTTCCTTAATTTTGTATATACATTGAATTATTGACAGTACTCGCCCCTTTCTTGTTTTCATTCACCTACCCCTTCTCCCCCTTGAAATTGTGCTTTTATAGCCCGCAAATGATTACTCAATCTTCTTGACTTCATCCTTCCTGGCATTTCTTTTGCACTTGACAGCTGATTATATTCCCTGTGTTGCTTCCTTCCTTGATCATTCATCTTCCTTAACTCTTCTCCTTCCTTTTCTCTCCTCCTTGGTCTGTGAGATGCTGTACTCCCATTTCTTCTCTTCTACAAACTGTTCTTTCCTCAGTTCCTTCCACAGCTGCTGCTTCTAACACACCAAGGCCCTGTCCTCTTCTCTTGGCAAACCTTTCCTGGACAATCTTGTTTATTCACCTTGTAGATCATTACATGAACAGTCACCAAGGTTGTATCCAGCTAGTATCTCTTTGTGAACTCTTAATCTAAGCTGTCAAATGCTCCTCCACAAAACTCACTTTCTTATGAGTGGTTTAGCCTTTACAAATTTGAAGTCAGTTATGAAATTCATGCTTTCCTCCAGGAGCACACTCACCTCCTCTGATCTCCTACGTCATCACCCCACCCCATACCTGCACTGCCTCCATCACTTCTTAGCTGAGTCTCATGCCAGTTGCTGTCAGGGATTCTCCCTGAAAAGACACCTCTGACTATGAAAATTCCCCAATCAAATACCTCTTAACTGTTTTAGGTTTATTCTTCTAGAATAAATCTAGATGTGTTAACTTGGCATTTAAGAACTTCATAGTTTGGATGTTAAATGTATACTTTTTAATCTTACAACAACTTGTATCAACTTTTTTTTCTATAGTTTATGTCTAAGGATATGGGTTTTCAGTCAGATTGCTAAATTTGAGTCCTTGTTGTTACCTTATCTTAGCTGTATGAGTATGGACAGGTTTCTTAATATCTCTGTTCACGTTTCCTCATCTATAACATAGGCATAAAAAAACATAGGGATTGTTGTAAAATCTGAACATTGAAAGTACCTGGCACATAAGCTCCAAGTGCTTCATTGAATAAATATTTACTGATACTTACATATATATATATGCATACACACACATACATCAGGAACTATTCCAAGGGTTGGGGGTATTACCAGTGAACAAAAATACCTGCTTTGTCTATTACCATCTGAAAAGTGTCCCCAGGTTTTTATAGAGCTATTCTGGATGATGGCATTTATTTTATGGCCAGCACAGATTTTCCTGGTTCCTACTGTATTTCAAACATGATTTAAGAAAGCCTTACAGGTACTTAATCCCCAATTTTCTGGGTCATTAATGAATTTTCTTTCATTTCAAAGAATTGTATGTGTTTGAAATTTGCTTTTGTGGCATCTAAGAGTTTACTTTGAATTTTAAATCATCAAGTATTGAAACGTACTTACTGTTCTCCAACTAGCACTGGACAGAGCAGGCAAACTGCAATTCTTATTTTCTAATCGGTGTTTCACAATGCTAAAGAACCTAATGCTGTTTTTTTAAACAAATACTACAGTAAGATAAAGTTACATTATACCACATTTAAAATCTCCCTCTCAGCATTTAACTTTGGGGGTATACTTTAACTATTCTATTCCTCGTATCTAGGCACAGCTCCATCAGAATGGCATGAAAATCTCTTAAGAATAAGGCTCACACAACAAAATTTTAAATAATGATCAAGGATTTTTTTATTCATTAAGTTTCAGTATCATTACAGAAAATGTTATGGTACAGAGTTGTTTAACATTATTTTGTCTTTGCTCTTGATTTCCACATGAATGCTGGTAACACTAATATCTGTACAAGATCAGTCTTTGATTTAGTTTTTTTTTTTGTTCTGTACAATTTTAAATGTGTCGATTAAAAAGGCTGTCAGCACTTAAGGAAGCATTTCCCCCCCCCCCAGTTTGTTTGTTCAAATAAAAGGTATCCAGTTACTGCCCAAGAGTCCTGTGCCGCGGCTGCTTGGGGGAGAGGCTTCCCTGGGTGCTCAGCAGGGAGGGTTCTGGACGCAGGGCCGCACCTCCACCCAGTCACTCTTCTTTTGGCACGGTGCACATAAACACGAGATACATGATAAAGAACAAGCAAAAGCTCTCTGTAAAGCGGTTATGAAGCATACTAAGAAGGGAAATCCAAGTGTTGCCTACGCTAGTATAAATAAGCAGACAGCCTTGATTTAAGAGAATAAGTAGTTGTATTTTAAAGATGAGAAAAACACAAGTTCTGCAGGCACCTACCGCTGTCTACTAAAAGCTATCGCTATCAGACCTAGCATTGAACACACAAAGCAATTTGCAAGAAAGGAAAAATTTTGCTTTGATATAATCAGAATAGAGTTGTCTGTTAAGATTTATTCTTAGGTGTTGTTTTCTTTAAAAGATATTTAAATTCATTTGAAATATAGTTCAAGATGTTGACTATACAGATCAACTTTTATCCAAATCAGAAAAACTAGCTGTGCCGTTGCATATTACAGGATACAGTCAATGATATGTGGACATGCATCGAAGCTTTCTCCTGCTGGTGACTATCATAGCCGCCCAATGACCATGACGTCCACCACCTCGCCCTTGTGAAGCTCCACATACTGCTCTGTCTTTGGAGGTAGCATCAGTAGTCCATTGGCGCTGCGCATGCTCATCAGACGGCTGCTCATCTGATTACCTGGAAGGAAAGTCTCTCATTACAGCAGCATTAGCATGATGGTATATGGATTTAGAACCCTTGGAGATTTAAAACACCCCACCCCCTCCCAGACAGAAATGCAGGGCTTCAAGAGGAAGAGAGAAAATCAAATTTCTCAGGATCTTTTTAGGTGGCTACATAGTATATCCTACACATTTTTGCTAAAACTTAAAAAAATAAACATTAGAAATACTTGTTTAGAAGGATAAAATTAGGAATTTATAGACTATGTAAAATGCCATAGAATTTCCCAGTTCAGGTTGAAGTGTTTTATGTGTCTGAAAAGAGAGGCTTCCAAAATCTGTTAATACAATAAGAATAACAACAGTAGCAGCTGCTATTTCTTTACCAAGTGCCGGACAGGGTAACAGGTACTTAACTATTTATGTGACTCTCATAGATTCAAAAATATCTAAGGTAACAGGCTTAGAGTACTGATAACGTAAGTTGGAAGCCAATTTGAATACAGGACTCTGAAAGCAAAGCCAATGTGCTTGGTAACCACATTAGCTGGCTGATGACTGCACTTGATATAGGATCTTTGTTTGAAGGATAATACTAATAATGATTTTGTGATATTGCATCCAAAGTTAGGCAAAATAGGACTAGAGAAGTTAGTGATAAAAGTTTGAGGTTTAGCTGAGTGCCAGTGGCTCATGCCTGTATATCCTAACTACGCAGGAGGCTGAGATCTGAGGATCACGGTTCAAAGCCAGCCTGGGTAGAAAAGTCCATGAGACTCTTATCTCCAAGAAACCAACAGAAAACAGGAAATGGCACTGTGGCTCAAGTGGTAGGGCACTTGCCTTGAGTTGAAGAGCTGAGGGACAGTGCCCAGGCCCAGAGTTCAAGCCTCACGACCAACAACAAAAAGTTTGAAGTCTAGAGCAGGTAACTACAGAGCACTGAACTAACAATAGTAATTTCTCTGTTTTTAAGATTTACCAATATTTAGGTACTATAGAGCTGCCAATACCACAGTATAAACTGCACTTTCATCAAAGAGGAGTGAAAGATGATACAGCAGCAGTGCCTTCCTTTTCCTACAACCCATGTTATACTCCAAATGGTGCTTGAAGTAACAGATCCAAATATTTAGTTCCTTTTCACATTTCAAATGTTTATATATAAAATATGGTTCAATGAAATTATTACAATTATTATATTTTTTGTGCTGGTCCTGGGGCTTGAATTCAGAGCCCCAGCACTGTTCCTGAGCTTTTGTGCTCTACCACTTGGGCCACAGCTCCAAGTCCAGCTTTTTGGTGGTTGATTGGAGACCTGCCCAGGATAGCCTTGAACCGTGATCCACAGATCTCAGCCTCCTGAATAGTTAGGTTTACAGGTGTGAGCCATCAGTACTTGGCTAACTTTTATTATTTTTAACTTGTCTTTTTTTATCATATACTGTTTAGGAATTTAGTTTGCTTAAACTTTCAAAAAGAGAAAGAATATAACAATTGAAAAATAAGTTATAACCAAGGAATAACATTTGATGTAACTTTCTCTTTTATGGCAGTACTGGGGTTTGAACTCAGGGTTTTACATTTATTAGGTAAGTACTCTACCACTTGATCCACACTCCTAGCCCTTTTTGCTTTAGGGTCTCATAAACTCTTTGCCTTTGGTGGTGGTTGGCTTTGGACCATGGTTCCCTAGCTCCACTTCTTTCATAGCTGGCATTATAAATCTGCACCACTACAACTGACTTGTTTATTTTTCTAGCGTGTGCGCGCGCGCACGTGTGTGTGTGTGTGTGTGTGTGTGTGTGTGTATGTGTGCTTTGGTTGGCCTTGAATTAAAATTCTGACACCTCTGTCTCCATGGATGGCCTTTAACTTTGTGATTTAACAGAATGAATGCCCAGGGATACCTGAGTGAATGACTCACCTGTACTTTGTGCCCAAGGCAGTGGCTCTTGGTGATGCCAAGTCAATATACACCGATGGTATTCTGGGCGGGGGTCCAGTTTCACATCACATGATAACTAAGGAATAAAGAAAAGAAGCAAATTTGGCCACATGACCATTTCTTAAAATTAGAAAGCTGGGGCTCTTGTGCAGAAGACACAGTAGGCACAGAAAATACCCTTAGAATTCTATGATTTCTTTCACTTCCCTCCTTGTTTTGAGGACAGGAAGCCAGAGGCAGAACTGCTCTAGTGAAAGAGAAAAGAAGGCTAAGAAGGACAGATTAAAAAGGTAATGTTTATGGGTTTATGAAGAGGGAGAGGCTGCTTGTGAAATGAGAAACTGAAGCAGTCATCTTTAATACTGAGACTGAAGGAGGTAGACCTAAACAAATCCAGTACTGTGTACTCATCAGTCCATCCATTATCCATCCATCCAATATTTACTGAGGACCTAATAATGTATTAGGCACTATTCAACTACCCATTTACAGAACTCTTTTCAACATAAAAAGGATCTTTCACTAGCCATTGGCTACATTTATATTTGCCAATAGGGTGACCTGCCGTCACGCCAAATCATTTTGTACCTTTCAATCTCTGTATGTTCTCCAACACTAAGTGGTTAGAGCTCCTCAAGGAGCTAGGCAACTGTTCCGCCACTGAGCTAGCTACACTCCAGCTCTCACTCACATGATGGTTTGGTTTGCTTGTGTTTTAGCAAGTTTTCTCCCTCAGCAGTGGTATTGATTTGTTCTTGATAGTACAGTAGAATCAGCACTGGACTGCAATGATAGGGACTCCTAGGTTCTTTTCCATTTCTTGCTAACTGCTGTTCTGTATTAGCAAGTTATTTTGTTGTCTTAAGACTATAGAATGCAAGCCGGGCGCCGGTGGCTCATGCCTGTAATCCTAGCTACTCAGGAGGCTGAGATCTGAGAATCGCGGTTCAAAGCCAGCCCGGGCAGGAAAGACCGTGAGACTCCTATCTCCAATAAACCACTAGAAAACTGGAAGTGGCGCTGTAGCTCAAGTGGTAGAGCGCTCGCCTTGAGCTGAAGAGCTGAGGGACAGCGCCCAAGCCCAGAGTTCAAGGCCCATGACCGACAAAAACAAAACAAAACAAAAAAAACCCTATAGGATGCAGTTCTTTTATATAATGGCTAAAAGGTCGTCAAGCTTTATTGTCCTAACATTTTTAAACTGCTACTTTCATCTAGTCTAAAGATGAACATTTTTTTTGTTTTAAGGGAAAACATTTATGTAAATTTAAGAAACAAAAGCCAACTGAATTAAGTTGAAGTGAATGACATCTTTTTTCATACCCTGTTGAGAAACAGAAATTCCTTTTGTAGTTATAAATGAAATGGACTGGATTTTGGGGTGATTTACTAAATGCAGAATACTTTAATAGCTAATATATTTATTTGTACTGACATTATTGTTCTAGTATATCACTTAATTTAAAAAGTACTTGTTTATGAGCTCCAGTGCTTCAGAGAACGATGCACCCAGGATAAATACACACATGTAAATAAAGCATTGTAAAAGATGAGTGTTTCGTTTGTGATAAAAATTGGTCAGTTCTGCGGACTGGGAATGTTCCCTTTGGTTCATTTATATATTTGCTTGGTACATGATAATCACTCAATAGAAAAAAAACCTGACTAGCTTTTGTAATATAGGGAATGGTCTACACAGAAACATCTGTGTGAGAGATTTAGTTAAAACAACAGCAGCAGCAACAAAAAACAGGTGTAGAGGATGAGAAGATAGGCCATGGGATAAAAATATACAAAGAACATTTAAAACTCAGTAAGGAAATGAATAATTCAGTTTCAAAAACTGGACAAAAATCTGACCAGAACACTTGATGTTAGGGATGTATCACAGATGAAAGTTAGGATATAAGATAATGTTCCACATCCAATGTCATTATGGTCCTGCTCATTAAAACAACACTGTAAGGCCAATACACATCCATTAGAAAAGCCAAATGTGGGGCTGGGAAGGTGGCTCAGTGGCAGACTGCTTGCCTTACATGCATGAGGCCCTGGGTTCGATTCCTCAGTACCACATAAGCAGAAAAAGCCGGAAGTGGCTCTGTGGCTCAAGTGGTAGAGTGCTAGCCTTGAGCTGAAGAGCTGAGGGACAGCTTCCAGGCCCAGAGTTCATGCCCCATGACCCCTGCCCCCCAAAAGCCAAATGTCCAGCATTCAGACACTATCAAACACTGACAGGGAAGTGTAGCAAGAGGTGCCTGCTTTTACTGCTTGTGGAAGAGCAAAATGGCACAGCCATTTTGGAGAAGTGACTGGCAGTGTCAACAAAGACATACTTTTAACATGATCGAGTAATCATACTTCATGGTATTTATACAAATGAAGTGAAAACATATGTCTACACAAAAGCCTGCACATGGATGTTTATGACAGCTTTACTGAAACTGCCAAAACTTGGAGGTAACCAAGATGTCCTCAGTGGATAAACAAACTAGGATAAATTCCAGACAATGATATATTATTCAACACTAAGATGAAATGAGCTATCAAGCCATGAAGACATGGAAGAAATTTAAATATATATTGCTAAGTAAAAGAAGTCTGTCTGAAAAGTTTATATACTATGTGGTTCCAAGAATATGGCATTTTAGGGGTGGAGATGGGGAACCTATGGAGCCAGGAAAATAATCAGGAGTTGGTGGAGGTGGGGAAGGAAAGGATTAATAGATAGCACATAAACAATTTTTATGACAGTGCAACTATTCTGTATAATATTGTAATGTAGATACATGTCATTAAGCGGTTGTCAAAACCAATATAACTTCTACTAAGAGTGAACCCTAAGGCTCAATAGCTATGTGCATCTGATCATATAAAATAATATTTAGTCGGGCGCCAGTGGCTCAAACCTGTAATCCTAGCTACTCAGGAGGCTGAGATCTGAGGATCTTGGTTCAAAGCCAGTCCAGGCAGGAAAATCTGTGAAATTCTTTTCTCCAATAAACCACCAGAAAACCGGAAGTGGCACTGTAGCTAACGTGGTAGAGTGCTAGCCTTGAGCTGATGAGCTGAGGGACAGCGCTCAGGCCCAGAGTTCAAGCCCCATGACCAAAAACAACAACAAAAATTATTGAAATGAACTCCAGGAAATGGAAACAATGTTTTTTCCCTTTTGTTGCTGTTTTTCTTTTCCTTTTGTCTTGTTTGTTCACTTACCTGTCTTTGGGAGGGCAAGGGAGGCACAGAAATGGTAGGACAAATGGTGAACATTTAAATGCAGCACTGCTACTCACTAGACAATGTGTTAAAAATGAACTACACAACTTTGGGTGAGGGTAGGAGGGAAAACCTAGGAGTGAGTGAAGGAAGGGGTGACATTGTTTAAAAAGAAATGTAATCTTTATCTGACTTATGTAACTGTAACCTCTCTGTATATCACCTTTATGTAATAATAACAATGCAAAGAAAGGACTCTGGGTGACAGCGATATGTTACTTTAGGTTAATCAATTTTGGGCAAACATTAGCATTCTTGTGCCAGATGTTGACAGTGGAGGAGACTGAGTATTGTGTGGGGAGGGGAAATGTGGGACTTTTCTGTTCTTTCTGTTCAATTTTTCTGTGGAGCTAAAATTGCTCTAAAACAAAAATTTACTAATAAAAAACAAAAGACTATTCTGTCTTTCCTCTTTGTCTAGTTCATCTTACAGAGAAATGATTCAAAGTGAATGAGAAGGGCTTCTCGGGATTTTTTTGCCTGTATCTTTCACGTGTGGAATTTACCATGCTAAGAAAGGAGGTGGTGATGGTGGAAACTTTTCAGGAAGGAGAAGAATCCCAGGCAGAAACAGGGAATTTTCTTTCATTTTGGAAACTGAGTAGGTTGGCACAATCAGAGTATGGGATAGGAAACAGGTGAAACTGGAGAGGAAAACTGAGGACATGGGATAGAGGGCCTCCTGTACCTTAGGAGGAGTTTAGAGTTAATCCTGATGAGCACTGAAGGATTTTCACTGAAGACAGGCAACTGATAAAAGAGGGGAAAGGAGGATGGTAGTTGGTAGAAGGGGTGAGATTAATAGTAATATAGTGCAAAAATGTGGTCATAGAACAATGAAATCCCCCTCTGAATAACTAAAGTGAGTTAATAAAATACAAAAGGGACTTAAAAGAGACAAGATTAGAAGAAGAGTACATTAAATAAGCTGAAAACTACAATACTATTATTATTTCCATTTAACCAAAAGCCAAAAGTGGAGCTATAGCTCAAATGGTCAGAGTGCTAGCCTTCAGTTCAGGCCCCAGGACTGGCAAAAAAAAAAGATTGAACCAAGCTTGTGGATTCCTTTCTTTTCTCTTTTCATTTTCCTTCCTTCACTCCTTCCTCCCTTGCTGTTTTTCTTAGGGTCTTACTATGCAGGATGGCCTTGAACTCATCCTCCTAAGTTCAGAGATTACAGGTCTACATTCTGCTAAAGGATTTTTAGAGTGAGTTAGAGTTGAAAAGTAAAATAAGAAGTTGAAAGTGTTCACAAATGTTTGATGTATTGTCTTACACATAACAGGCTTTAGGTAGGAGGAACAAAATGGTGAACCACAAGAACTTATAGAATGAAGTAGGGGTTATAAGAGCTTAAATTAGATTTTTTTTTTTATCTACTGCTTAAAAGGTACACCAGAGAGGACCCTGAGCTTATTTACTCTGTAAATCATCTAAAACTTATATCCATTCAAAGTCCTTACATATGTTGGTATGAATCAAATTCATGTTTCCAAAGTTTCTAGTTATATTTCTCATTTTGTAATCATTTGCAACCAATGTACTCTTTTTATGAATCATGTGCAGTTCTGTTCCTTTAAATTTCTATGTTTGAAATTGGTAAGTCATCTATAATATTCTCATGTGACAGGAATCCTATATCTTTTAATGTAGAACATTTCTCTTTATAACTGAAAAACCTTAGCAGTGTTCAAACAGAAACACTTTGTAGTTCATTGCTTATGACATCAGTCAGAAAGTATTCATCAGGTTCTTACAGCTGCAGAGCAGCAATGCTCACACGTTAGAGTAGTTTGGTGGAGATCCAACAAGAATGCATTCTTCCAAGACTGATTTAGTCCCATAGGAGACAAAGGTATTTTCCCTTCTTCTTTATCCTCTTTGCTCCTCCCTTCTCCCTCACCTGGTCCCCCATCCTTCTCCTTCCCCCTCTCCTCCTTTCTTCCTATTCTTTTTTTCTGGTGGTACTGGGGTTTGAACTCAGGGCCTAGCCCTTGCTAGGGAGGTGTTAAGCCATGCCCTCAGCCCTTTTTTGCCTTAGTTATTTTTCAGGTAGGGTCTTGAGTTTTTGCCTAGGGCAGGCCTCAGGCCATAATCATCCTACTTATGGCTCCTGAGTAGCTGGGACATGTGGTATCATACCCTGCGTTTTCCATTTCTTAATCACTGCATGAGGGAGGGTTTTTGTTTTTGCACGAGGGAATTTTTAATGGACTTACCTCAGTTATGATTCTAGAGACAAAAAGTTGAGAACAAGGGCAATATAGGGTGTTAAGATGGTATATCAGAGAATATGGTAAGATGTTCTCTTATGGTAAAACTATGTCAATAATTTGAATCATTAAATACTAGGATTATGTACTGAAAACCAGAAGTATTTCATTTCCAACTATAAAGCAAGCGGTTATTCTAAACTGATACTTATCTGAATGCTTTAATATAGAAGGGTGACATTTTATGTGCTGACATTAAATTAAAAAATATTATAAAGGTGATGTACAGAGAAGTTACAGTTACATAATCCAGTAATGAGTATATTCTTTTTGGACAATGTCGCTCCTTCCCTCATTCTCTCCATTTTTTCTCTCCTGTCCCCACCCTGTGCTGACCTTTTAAAAATAATGCAGGCTTCTTGCCCTATCTATAAGATGATGATATCAGAGTCCTAACATCCACCCCACTTCCCCAAAGTACTAAAGGACTGTGGCATCTATTTTGGAGAACAGTAATGAAAAGGTAAAAGCTGTAGGCTGTATGTTGCATCAGCAGAGACAGATCAGAAGATGTACCATACTTCCAGGTAGTAAATAGGGTTATGTCCTCAAGTGGCAGTCATGTCAGTGGAGGTATGGGAGTCATTTGGGGAGTTAAAAACAACAGGGACAAGTAGCAAAGCATACCTATGGACCATGTTGGCAGTTCCTGTGGTGCTGCTGTGGGAGAAAGGTATTTACTTGATTCTTGGACCAATTCCTAGTTCCCTGAATTGACGGGAAATAGGCAGCAAATGAATGGTGTATCAAGCATCATTCTGACTAGAGACCACCATCAATCAGATCATTGCTGTTAGGATGGATGACTGCCACAATGCCAGAAAGAGATACTAAATTTTAAAACAAGAAACGAATATAAGGATTTATAAGGGCTTTTCAGAGTCAGAGAATTCTTCTTACAAGACTTTGTTTTTTTCCTTGGTTTAGCAACCGTTACTATTAATGGTTTGTATAAATCTATGACTTTCTGACTTGATCAAAATAGTTAATTTCAAATAGGACTACCATTGTGAAGATTAGAAAAAAAACGGACTTTTAAAAAAAAGTTTTAGGAAAAGAGATCTCTTCATCCTTTTTCACCCCAGTAGTTAGAAGGTCAATGTTAAGACTGTATTAAGTCTAGATTTTGTTGTTGATTTAATGTATGTTCAGAGCAATGTTTTTGTTAATATTTCCTCTTCTATGTTTTCTGTTCTTCCTGTCAAACAGAATATTCTTTCATATCTGAATTTACTTCAGAACTCTTGAAAAGTAATGGTTTGGTGTAGTAGTTTATTGCTAAGAATGTTGCTCATGAGTAACAGAGAAAGTGAATAATATAATTAGTTGAGTAAGTTAAGTAGTGTTGGTGGAGAAGTGAACTATTTCCAAATGGTTTTTATATAGTACATATAATTCCTCAGTCTTGTTCGTCTTTTTTTTTTTTAACAATAAGATCACCCTTTCCTGAATCTCCAAGTTCTCTTTTTAGTTCTTTAGTTGTCTTTTTTTCTTGATTGTTTGAGATTTAATACTAGAGTCACAGGAAAAGTAAGCAGGTTAATTTCTGTACTCTGTGACTTTACACTGGAGAAAAGTAATTTTTATCCCTCAGTGCATACAGATTGGGTGTCGGTGATCTTGACTGCTTTGTTTAAAGGATTACATTATGTTCTCTGGACTCTTCTTATAGCCTTCTAGCTAAAGAAAATGATTCATTTTAGGAGTCATCTGGGGGGAAATTATGAGACTCTTTCTCTTACCTCACAAAGGGGAGAACAATATGTCATTCACCATTAACATGAATCCTATATGTTTACTTTGGATTAGAAAGCATATCCTTTCTTTTTTTAAATGAAGCTTCCACTTGAGTTTCTTGCTATTAGAAAACATTACCCTGGCTTTGATGATGGTTGGCCGAGGATCCAAGATGCCCTGCATCTTTCTCAGAGCAGGCACAACAAAGAGATTGCAGGTGACCACGGCTGATACAGGATTCCCTGAAAGTCAACCAAATAGTTATTTATATCATATCACATAAAGCTGTCAAACAATTACAGCCATCTGTACCTCTGGGTATTTAGGACATGTTAGAAATGATCCCACAATCAGTCTTCTTCTGAGACATCTTGCATCCAACAGGGTAAAAGAATAAAGGTACAGGGGTACTATCCATCACATGCCACAGAGGGGGTTAACATTTACTTTTGATAAAACAGAGAATGCTCATAACCAGCAGCTCTTTGACAATATTTTTGACAGCCATGTATTGAAACTCATTATCTGATATGTGTGTGTGTGTGTGGTGTGTGTGTGTGTGCAAAGCGAGGGACACTGGAGGTCAAATCCAGAGTCTGAGCCCTAGCCTCATACATTTTAAACCAGGCTAAATGTTTTATATATCTTCTTGATATTTTTAAAGTACTTAAAATCAGTGTAGAACTGTTAAGACTGGTTTCAAAAAATAGGAAAATGTAGATAAGCATAAGGAAATTTATCTATAATCAATTCTAGTCAGAAATGTCTTTAACTTTAAAAACAAGCACCAAATAAGTTCACATGGAGATAGATACTCTGGACTGAATTATGTCTTCTCCAATTCATATGAGTGTGCCCTAACCCCTAATGTGGCTGTATTTGGAAATAAGGCCCCTGGCGGGGTGGTTACAATTAAATGAGGACTTGAGGTTGAGTTAATCTTTTTTAATTGTAAAGGTGTTGTATGGAGGGGTTACAGATACATGTCAGGTACTGAGTACATTTCTTTTTGAACAGTGCCATCTCTTCCCTCATTTTCTCCTACTTTTCACCCTCCCGACTCCCCTTTCCCACAAGTTGTGTAGTTGACTTTCAACAAACATAGTGCCTAGTGAGTATCACTGCTGAATTAGTTCATCCTTTGTTTCACCAAAGTGCTGTTAATTTGATAGGACTGGTTTCAATATAGTAAGAAGACATTCCAGAAGTGTGTGTGCACAGAGGAAAGGTCGTGTGAGGGTGCAGAGGGACAGTGGCTGACCACACATCAGGAAGAAGAGCCTCCCAGGAAACACCACCATGGGTACCTTGATTTTGGACTTTTATTTAAACTATTCAGTCTGTGGTACTGTTATGGATGCTAGAGCAAATTCCTACACATACCAACTTCTTGTTAAGTTATAAAAAGGATTTAAGAAATTCAAATGTAATTCTGTAGGAAAATAATCTAAATGTGTCACATACTTCAAAAGGAGGAGGTTGGACTATATGATTCTTAAGATTCTAATTCTGAAGTCCTAATTTTATTCTTTTTGACAGATGAATGTGTATGTGTATATTTATGTATGTATATATATATGTATGTGTAAACTAGTGGAGGAAAATGGGTTTATGAGATTTTTGTGTTCCCTTTCCTGAAGTGCTGTTAATTCCATCCTCAAAGTAAAAGAAAGGCAATGATCAGATTAGTCTATTATTAGATAAAATCATATTTTCAATTCTCTTCTACCACAAAATAACTGAGATCAGGTTTTAGTTTAGTTTTTTTTTTTTTGGTCCATGCCGGGGCTTGAACTCAGGGCCTGGGCTCTGTCCCTGAGCTCTTTCACTCAAGGCTAGCCCTCTACCACTTTGAGCCACAGTGCCACTTCCTTTTTTTTTTTTTTTTTAGTGGTTAATTGGAGATAAGAGTCTTATGGGGACTTTTCTGCCTGGGCTGGCTTCGAACCATGACTCTCAAATCTCAGCCTCCTGAGTAGCTAGGATTACTGGCATGAGCCACCAGCATCCAGCTGAGAGTAGGTTTTTCTTTTTAGGTTGTAGAAAGGGATCAACTGATATTAATAATTTTTAATTGAAAAATGAGATGTTCAATAGAACAGGTTTTTTTCTTTTGAGGTGAGGTCTCACTATTGCGCAGTCTCACCTTACACTTGCTATGTAGTTTATCAGACTGACTTCAAACTTACAATGCTCTTTATCCTCTCAAGTGCTGATACTATAGGTGTGCACAATCATGCTCCTCAAATACATTCAAATACATATAATACATTCTTAGTATTACTTTTCCCTTGCCTCAAATATATTACCAATGATTATACAATTCCTATACTACTACCCTATACAGCTACTGTTAAAATGAGTTGCTCTATATAAGGGAAAAAACTAGAAGAATGTCAAAAAGTTATAATAGTTTCTCTGGGTGGTAGAAGAAATTATAGATAGTTATTTATGCTCATATATAGTGGACATGTATTATTATAATTTTTAAAAGTTGGCAAGTAAATATAAAAAACTATTACATTTGTTATAATTAAACTTACTGAAAACCTTTAAGTTGATAGCCTTCAAGAAAATAGAATTATACTTAGAAGTTGAGAATTCTTACAAATGGAATTACTTGCTGTTTCTAGAATCTGAACATGTGAGTTGTTGCTGCTTTCTTTTGGTTCATTCAGGATGAACAGAGTGAGTTTCAAATCAGTTTGCAGATAGCTTTTAATTTTGTATTTTCTTTGGCAGATGAATTGTTTCACTAGAAATGTTAAAATAGGTTCCCACGAAAGTTTTCTTTGTAGGGCTGAGGTAAGATGGGAGAAGTACAATACCTGCCTAGCAAGTATAGGTCCCTGAGTTCAAACCCTCATATATACACATACACACTGATACACTGTCACTGATGGTCTGCACGTTAAGCCATGTCTTCTGAAGACAAAGTACAGAGTCTCTTCCAAGAAAAATATAGGTAAGAGAAGGCCCTCCCCCCTTTTATTTTGTTGGTTGTGGGGCTTGAACTCTGGGCCTGGGTGCTGTGCCTCAGCTCTTCAGCTCAAGGCTAGCACTCTACCACTTGAGCCAAAACCCCACTTCTTGTTTTCTGGTGATTTACTGGAGACTTTCCTGCCAGTGCTGGCTCTGAACCACAATCTTTAGATCTCAGCCTCTGGAGTAGTTAGGATAACAGGCGTGAGCCACCAGCGCCTGGCCCCATTTTGTAATATGATTTTTATGGTATCCAAGGAAATAGTAAAGGCCTCCAGGAATCTCGGGCCATCCTTTTTTTTGTCCTGGTATTGGGGCTTGAACTCAGGGACTAGGTGCTGTCCCCAAGCTTTTTATTCAAGGTAGTGCCCTAATACTGAGCTAGAGCTCCATTTCCAGTTTTTTGATGGTTATAAGATTCGGAGATAAGATTCTCATGGACTTTGAACCTTGATACATAGATCTCAGCCTCCTGAGTAGCTAGGCTTCAGGCATGAGCCATCAGAACCTGGCTCCATAGATATATTTTAAAGGCTCTTTTAGGGCTGGGAAGTTGGCTCAGTGGTAGAGAGTGCTTGCCTTGCATGCATGAGGCCCTGGGTTCCATTCCTCAGCACCACATAAGCAGAAAAAAGCTGGAAATGGTACTGTGGCTCAAGTGGTAGGGTGCTAGCCTTGAGCTGAAGAGCTGAGGGACAGCACCCAGGCCAAGAGTTCAGGCCCCACAACCAATCAAAAAAAAAAAAAAGGCTGTTTTATTTAAATATTTTACATGATGGAATTTAATGTTAGGGGATTATAATGTTGTTAAAGTTTAAAAATGTTTTACCTGACTCTTATTTTTCTATATTTGAGATTTACTTAATATAAAAAGCAAATAAATAGCCCACACCGATGAGATTTGTGACTGAAAGGAATAAGTAGGTTATTTTTTGAAGAAATCTATCTAAGAAACAGGGACTTGGACAGAAATATTAGAGTGTAATTTTAAGTCAAAAAAGAAGTAGATACATAAAAGTTCTAAAGTGCTTTAAAAATTATTGGTATCAAGCCTTTAAATACAGGGCCAATAAAGTAATAAACAATAATTAGACAATCCTTGTCAATTGAACCACATTATTTTTTCTATAATCTGAACATGTGGGTTTTTGCTCAGATGGGAGCAAGGGTGGTGATGCAGACATCAGGCTGATGATGTGTGGAATGTGGCTGAGATGCATCAGGACCAGTGGACGGAGAGGTGCATCTCCCTAGTAGCCTCAAATCTTATAAGTAGACACAGCAATTGTTTTTAAAAATTGTTTTGTTTAGACACAGGGTCTTGCTATGTAGTCCATGATGGTCTCCAATTTATGGTCCTCCTGCCTTATTCTCCCCAATGCTGGAATTCATTATTCGCTTATTTGTATTTTTCAATCTTTTTTTTTTTTTTGGTCGTGGGGCCTGAACTCTGGTCCTGGGTGCTGCCCTCAGCTCTTCAGCTCAAGGCTAACACTCTACCATTTGAGCCACAGTGCCACTTCCTTTCCTGCCTAGACTGGCTTTGAACCACAATCTTCAGATCTTAGCCTCCTCAGTAGCTCAATCTAGCATTTTTTATGGATAGCTCAAGCAAGGGCTTTGGCTCTTTGATCACGGTACTTCTAGTTGTGAAAAATGATTAGCCTGCTACCTGTGACCAATTTCCTATAAAGAAAAGGTAGGTGCCCTAGAAGATCTAGTGACAGTGAACATTTTATTATCATCTTAGGGTTTGGAATGTTCTACAGAAGCATTATCCCATTTTATAGAAGAAATGGTTTCAGAGGGTGAAGTGATTTGTCAGAAAAGCTGGGACTTAAGTCCCAATGCTTTTAGATTCCAAATCAATTAATCTGATTGGTAACTGGATCTGAGAAGTCCAAAAATTTGGGGATAATATTTTTCAGAAAAAGTGGAAAACATCTCAGAGTTCTTACCTGGTAGTGCAAAAATAATTTTTCTTACACCATCAATATCCAAAGTTGCAAATGTTGTTGGCAAACTAGAAGAAAAATTAAAATGCTTGTTAGTGATTATAAAGGAACAGAAGTAAATGAAGTGTTCCTATGTTGCTCTTCATAAAGATCACCTATCATATAAAACCACTGCTCTGTTGACTTGCCTTCAGATCTTTATACTCTGAAGTACTTCAGAAGCATCGGAATGATTTTGCTTTCAGAATCTTCTGTTTCCTTTTCTTTTTCTTGTCAGTGCCACAGAAACATTCCAAATTCTTAAGTTTCCCTTCTACTTAGCAAGTCTGTATTATTTTTGCTGGTGATTTATAATAATCATTCTTATTATGAGAAGACTTGATCATATCTGTCTAATTGCTTCTTGTTTAAAGTATTATCCTTTTAATATTATACTTAACAGTATAAATGAAACATATCAAAATCAGCTTTTGAAATATACAAATAAATAAAATACTATAGCGATAACAAGATAGCAATTAAGAATATTGTCAGATATGCTTTCTCAAGATTATGACATAAACTCTTATCACAGCGATGGGTAGGATAAGTGGTTTGGAGGGAGTAACTAATTGGGAAGAGTGATTTTTTTCTATTAATTGCCCTTATGTAAGATTTTAGCTATCAATATCATTATGCTTATTATATTAAACTTGAGTGATGAAGAATTCTTCGGGAATGTTACAACTCCCATATTGGTAAAATTTTATTCTTTTTTGGGGGGATCCGGTAGTGGCCCTGAACTCTGGGCCTGGGCACTGTCCCTCAGCTCTTCAGCTCAAGGCTAGCACTCTACCACTTGAGCCACAGCGCCACTTCTGGCTTTTTTTTCCTGCTTATGTGGTG
>NW_012267218.1:29150594-29184808 GCF_000151885.1 Dipodomys ordii
CAAAATCTAATTCAATTAGTACTGTTTAAAGGAACAGGGAAAAATATTATCATAACATTTGCTTATGAAAAGGGCTTTGTCAGCAGATGCTGGGGAATATTCAACAAGCAACTACAGAAATAAACTGTCAAGAATTATGAATTCTATATAAGTGTGGAAAAAGCTTTAGGGACAAATAATCTTTACTAAATATGGCCAAATCATGACAGTAAAGCCTGACCACTGTCAGAGGTGCTCAATAAATCAGGGATATTAGGAAGTCTGGCTTGACACTTAAAAAGGCTTCAGGAAACAGATTTCCCATAGCTGATTTATAACAACTGGGAAGTCCTATCCCACTCTCTATCAGAATTCATGAGCACCCATCTGAGTATAATTTTGAACGGAATCATCATCTCTAACACCATGGATGTGTGCTGAATTGCTTACTCATACACTGAGGTCTTTGAATAGAGAACCAAAGGTGGTTGAATAGCAGGGGGTCTGACCAGGCAGATTCCTGCATAAAGACATGGCCATATGTATTTCACTTACACTAGTGTTTGGCATTATTTGAGGATTTGCTTAAACATTTTTTTTACTTTGGGTTATTAATTTTTAGAAATATGCAAAATCTTAATATCTGGTTACTTTTTTCTTCCTGGGAAATAGTAGGTTGCCGGGTTAAACATAGGAAGGGAAAAGTACTGAGTTAGAATCTAATTAACCCAGAGAATACACAATAGACAGAGAAACTTGTTAAACATAACCCAAGGAGGCAATTTGCCAAATCTATTTGTCAGGATAAGTGTTCCAGTTTACCTAAGAAGTCATAATAAACAAATGTTTTTTAAAAAGGGAAGAAGGAGTAAATATGGATTTAACAGCCACTTAACAAATACTGTGAGTAGACCTTGCCTGAATCTGGAAGCAAACAAAACAATTATGAAAAGGGATTATTTTCCTTGACATTTGGGAGAACTTGAATATCAGGACATTATATGCCAAAGAATTAACTTAGGTAAAACAGTACACTTGTATTTACATAAGAGAATGCTCTTATTGTTCTCATTACTTACCAAAGTGATATGATGTTTACAATTGGCTTTAAAATACTCATCCTTTTCCTCCCATAAGAGGTAGGATGGAAGAACTGATGAAACAATTACAGAAAAGTGTTGATGGTTACTGAACTGCTGGGTAATAGGTACATGGGAGATGGCTCATTGTATACTCTACTTTTATATTTGAGATTTTTTTCCCCCCACTAAGCTGCCTTTAAAAATAGTGAATGAAGCCAGGAGCTGGAGGCTGAGATCTAAGCCAGGTCAGAAAAGTCTATGAGACTCTAAACTCCGATTAAGTATTCAGAAAAAGCTGGAAGTGATGCTGTGGCTCAAGGGGTAGAGTTCTAGCCTTGAGCCAAAAGAAGCTCAGGGACAGTGCCCAGGACTGGCAAAATAAATAATTAAATTAATTAATTAAAAAAGAGAATGAATTAGTAGGCAGAAATAGATAAAGAATAGTAAGGAATGGGACATGAAAATTAAAAAGAAAAAAGAGGTTGGAAAATTGTTTGCTTTGTACCAAACCCAGATTCATCTGGGACATGGATTCTTATTCCAAATGTGTATGTATTCAGAAGATTCCAGAACTAATATATTGTTTATTAAAAAGTTAACCTAACATAGAATATGTAAAAAGAAGGTATCTAGCTTGATCAGTTAAAGCAATCCAAATCAATTCCATATATGAGATAAAATTATTTTCATACCCTGGTTTCATAAAAACTCTGCCAAAATGGATCTGAGCATGAAGATCAATGTCCAGCACCTGCTTGAGATAGTCCTGCAAACATTAAAAACAGTCATATTATCATTTTAATATTAGACTTGTAATACTTTTAAATGAAAATAGACTGAATTCATGAATTTAAAACTTTTTTGTTATTTTAGTGAAATTGATTTGCTTAATGCAAATATTACTTCATTCCTTATTCATTCATTTAATCAGTATTTTCAGAGCACCTGCTATGTGCTGAGTACCAATCAGGGGGATATAGCCAGAAATAAAAGGGACAACAATTCTGCTCTTATGGGAAGAAAATTCCAGTAGAGGACATTAGATACATACATTAGTGTATAATATCCTTACTTAATGGGGTTTTTGATCTTTTTTTTTTTCATACAATTTTAACAACTATGCCTTAAATTTTGCCTGGCAGAGCAACCACATGTGTGTGTCATGCAATATTCTACTTAATGGTCCTAAAGAATATACTTTTCTTTAAGAGAGACTTGGTCATTTGCTCATAGCTCGCTAATCCAAATATGTCAACTAAAAGGAAAAATTGAAGGAACTCTAAAAGAGACCTTCTGCTAACAACAACAAAAATACAACATGCCCTCCCCCCTGCCTAGCCCCCCCCCCCTGCCCCAACATGGCCAGCCTGTCTTCATGATCCACTCAGAATGACCTCACAAAATAAAAGGTACAACATGGCCCCTCTTTGTAGACAAAGAGGAAAAAATGAATCATGTGGCACTGTGGCTCAAGCGGTAGAGCAACAGACTTGAGCTGAAGAGGTCAGGGAGAGCGCCCAGGCCCAGAGTGCAAGCCTCACAACCAACAAAAAAGAAATTCTTTTAAGTGATAAAATCTTAAGATCTATTTCTGAATTTAATCTTTATTAATCCAAGAATGAGTGTACTAATCTGCCAATCTACTATTTCATACATTACAAGGGACTTGTTAAAAAAAAAAAAGACTGTTCCCTTCTATCTCCAGCTCCAGCCAAAATCACCCAGCCTGAATTGCAGTAGGTCCCTTTGCCAATATTTAATCTTTTCAATTTATTCTTCACTTGCATAGAGGTTCAAGAGATCCTCTGAGACATATTTGAGCAATTTACCTTCTAATACTTAACCATTTTCCTGGTTTTTAGGAAATAAGCCTTTTTTAAAACGTATCCTAAGATTCCTATATTTTCTAACTTTCTTTTATAATCATCTGCTGTCAGCCTTCTTCTCACTCAGACATGTTCTTTCAGTCTTTATTTATTTTTCGTCGGTCCTGGGGCCTGAACTCTGGGCCTGGGCACTGTCCCTCAGCTTTTCAGCTCAAGGCTAGCACCCTACCACTTAAGCCACAGTGCCACTTCCGGCTTTTTCTCCTTATGTGGTGCTGAAGAATTGAACCCAGGGCCTCATGCATGCAAGGGAAGCACTCAGCCACCTTCCCAGCCCCTTTCAGTCTTTCTCTGTCCATTCTTGCAGGACTATATTGCTTTTAGCTACTTAGCTGTCTTGTTTCCACTCTTGGAAAATATTCTTCCTCTGCCTCTTTCTTTCTTCCTTTCCTTATCCCTGTCTCATGTGTCTGAAACTTCTCCGAACTCTATAAGGCTGGAAGATATATTAATTCAGTTATTTTTATTTTGAGGTTGTATTATTACTTGTGGTAAATTTAGACTAGTTCTATATTCCTGATGGATTTTTTCTATTACAAATGACAAAATGTGCCTGATGTGGTGGCACTTGCTTGTAATCCTAGGACTGGAAACACAGTTCAGTCAATGGTAGTCCTGAGTTCATTCCTAGAACTGCAAAAGACCAAAAAACAATGAAACAAAATAAAACCTGAGCAGAAGCTAATCAAACAGAAAATAGCCTGTGAAAGCAAAAAGCAGAAGCT
The DNA here is from genome assembly GCF_000151885.1 of Dipodomys ordii. NCBI lineage: Eukaryota > Metazoa > Chordata > Mammalia > Rodentia > Heteromyidae > Dipodomys > Dipodomys ordii. The sequence continues at coordinate 29,154,267 of NW_012267218.1, forward strand.
AACCACAGACAATAACCCTTGAAAGAAAAAACAAAAACAAAAAACCTTTCTCCTAAAGTCTAGTAATCCTTTGTCCCTCTAGGAATCCCCTGCTTCTTGTGCTAGGGAATCAAACTCAGGAAAGTGCTCTACCACTGAGCTAAACATCCTAGTCCTCTTGAAAAAACACTCAAAAACTAAAAGCTATTTTATTTAGGTCTTAATTGATTGCAATCTGGGAAAACAAAGATTTAAGCAATCTCATTTGGCTTGCTTGTTCTTGGCTTGGCACTTCACCTTAAGTCATGCCTCCAGCCCTGTTTTGCTGCTTCACTGAAAATGGAATCTAATTGGATTTTCAGGCTGGCTTTGAACTTGGATCCTGTTATTCTCAGCCTCTTGAGTAGCTTGGGTTATAGGCATGAGTCACCAGAGCTAGGCTTAATTAGCTGCTTTTTAAAATTCAGAATGATGAGTTTTAATGGGAAGATTCAGTCTATGTTTAGTCTAATACTGTTATTTTTGAGCTTAAAATTGTTTGTTACTTCTGTTTTTCTTTCCTTTTTCTTCTAGCAAATATCTCTTTTCCTTCTATTACCTTTTCCCTTCTATTGTAAGTTATATGCATTTGTATTTTAATAGTTATTTTGGAGATTACAGTATCTACCTGGCTTTATATATCGACCATGACTTGGTAGCTTAAAAATAATTTCCAAGGTAACACAAGGATTTTAAACTGTGAACTATTTATTACTCTGTACTTCCTATGCTACTATGTAATATATATCTCACACTTTCAAGTATGTTTTTATATATTTCAAGTATGTATTTCAACTATTACATATATTCTATATATTTCAAGTAGATAATACATACTCTACATGTTCCAAGTAGGTACATATGCTACATATATACTTAGTGTATAATATTTACATATATTTCAAACCACCTAAGGTATGATTTTATGTGATCAATACTCATTGGCATTTATTGGCATGTTAAATCCTTTCTTTTACTCTATAATCCTTTCTGCATTCCATGCTGCCAGTATCTTGATGCCTAAAAAACTCCCATTGTGGTAATCTACTCAGTTTTCCTTTGGCTGAAAATGTCTTTACTTTCATTTTTGAAGGAAAATTTTGCTCATGTATAATTCCATATTGGGAGTAACTTTTTCCTGAACATTATAAGTTCATTTCATTGTTTTCTAGTTTCTCTTATTTATGTTAAAATAATTTCTCTTGGTTTTATTGATCCTTTGAAGGTAATGTGTTCTTCTGATAAGATTCTACTTTTGTCTTTGGATTTTAGTAGTTTAGCTATGATTATCTAGGTATTGTTTCTCTGTACTTATCCTGCTTAATATTTATAGAACTCCTTGATCTCTCTCTGGTTTGGATGTCTTTTACTGGCTTGAAAAACTGTTTCAGCTCTAAAAATGGCTCTAAATGTGTCAGTTCTTAGATATGGCTTCTTACTTGATCTTTAATTGCATATTAGAGCTATCATCATGTCCTATATATGTATTTTATGTTCTTGTCAATATTTATTTTTCTGAAAATTTCACTAGATTCTCATACAGATTCCAGTTTTCTAGTGAAAGTCTCCATTTTGTTAGTTTCTTCAAACATATAATAGCCTTTTAAGGCCCACAAGAGACAATATAAATATCAGCATCACTTTCAAAGCTTTTTTTTTCCTTAAATTTTAGTACTTTTTTTCTATCTCTGGTATGCCTGGTAATTTTACAAGCTGAATATTAAATATTATATATGAAAAGAATGGAGGATTATAGATTTCTCTAGAAATGACCTAATTTCTTTTGGAAGTTAGCTAAGGTAAACTCAGATTATCTTGTCCTAATTAGGCCAAATATTGTCAAATTATATAATTTGACAATTTTGGATATTGTAAGGCTGGATTATTTCCCATTTGTCCTTATCCCCAGAGCACAGTCTTATAAGAGTTTAAATGGAGAGCCTTGAGTATTTTCCGGGGCCCTTTCTCTATGGCAGGTCTAAATGCCCAAGACACTGGACATTCTGCTTGTATTCATTAGCTTTTCAGCTACTTTTTTATGTCTGGCTTTTTGACTTCTGGAAACATCAGAGCCTTCCTTTTCTCCAACCCTCCCTTTTGGAATTTAATACTTTTTATTTTTTTGAGACATGGTCTCACTATGTACCTCTGGTTAGTCTTCAACTTGAGGTCTTCCTACCTCCACCTCCCCTGTGGTGGGATTTCAGATATGAACTACTGCAATCAGCATCAACTAGTATTTTTGAATTTTTATTATATCACAGAAATTCTATGTTTTGAGAATTTAATGGTAAACAAGACACAGTTCCTGAAATAAATAAGTCCTATTGTATTTATTAGAATTAAACTGCCTTAAGTAAACCAAAAAGTTCAAGAGTTACCATTTGTATTAAAGGCTGTAAAGAAATAAGCAGGTACTGAAATAGAGGAATGGTGTGGTAGGGTAGAAAATTAAAAAAAAAAAAATCATCTTAGAAGAGAGTGATGCATTAGCTAAGTTGTGAAGGATAGGAAGGATTTAAGCATAGGAAGAGTGCTACAGAGGGAGGGAAGTACTTATTAAGGCTCCTAAAGCAGCAGAGTGCATCTAGAATTGAAAAGGTGACTAAAGGTGATAAATGAGTGGAGAGAGGCATAAGCTGAGTTTGCAGTGGTCAGAGGCTTTTTCTTCAAGGACTTGAAGGTTATGATAAACAGTTTAGAAAGTAGATGCTTATTAGGCATACTTAATAAATGAATAAAATACTTTATTTTTCTTGCAAACAAATCTCCCATTTACAAACAAATCTCCTATTTAGTCCTTTTTAACATGAAGAAGTGTTTAATGTTCCTCATGATAGAGGGAAAGCTTATTCCAGACACAGTAATAAATGCTGAAGATCCTAAGATCCTCATTATTCTTAACTTTCTATCTGACTAAGGAAGCATGGAACTTCTTTGATACTCAGAAATGAAGAGTCAGATAAGAGAAACTAAATGAAGGAGCAAGGTCTTTTCCTCAATCAGGTAAGGACAAATACTACTTTTAGAAAAATTATGAAAGACCTTGCAATGGCCAAGGAAGATTACTGGGTATCAACTGCAGCACAACCTTCTGAGTTATTTACACATATGAGTTATTTATATAAATAAAGCTTTAAGAACACTGATCATAATTATAATTAACTGAATATGCCCCCTTCCCCTACCAAATTCATATGTTCAAACCCTAATTCCAGTGGGAGCGGGCTTTGAGGAGTTGATTAGGTTGTGGCTGTGTAGCTTTCATGAACAGGATTAGTGCCCTTACTCTTTTTCTGCCTTGTGAAGGTAAAGTCAGCTATCTGCAGCCTGGAAGATGGGCCTCACCAAACTCTGCCCATGCTATTATATTCAGTGTAGAAATCCAAGGTTGCAGAGCTGTGAATATAAATGTTGGTCACTCAGTTTAAAATACTTTGATACAGCAGCTTGGGCTAATGTTTATTCAAATAAATGCAAATAAATTCTGAAGGAACTGTAACTGATCGTTCCCTGTGGGTATAGACCAGTTGTGGCAGCTATTGGCAAATTTATTTTAGCATTCTTAATTACCTGTATCTGCATGTGTGATCTTTGAATTTTCCTTTGAGTTGGTTTACTATCTTACGGGTTCTCACATTAGTGAGGCTAGATAAAAACCTTTTACATGTGTTCACTTTACATGTTTACTAGATGCAGGATTTTATCTTAAAAATTATTCCTGAACAATTTTGATGGCTCCAACTGAGATGCCACAGTGATTTATTGGGCTGAGCCAGTTAAACTTTGCTGCCAGGGAGAAGGTGCACTTTATGGGTGGCTGAAACCTGGGCACATATATACTTGGTTCCTGTTGTGAATTCCAAGTGGCAATAAAACTTTTGTTGTCTGTTTGCCCCCTTCTGCTGATTTTGGTTCTGGTTTTGTTTCCACACACAATAAAATATTCCTGCTGTGGCACAAGTCATCAAGAATCTAGTTTAGCCATTTGGAGACATATTAAATCAATTAAATTAAGTCACTCCTTAAGAAAAGACAGAGAATCTGGTTTATTAGTATTTCTTCTTTATTTCTTTTATTGTGCATTTTGAGACCAAATCAGTTAAGATGTTATGTCTTATATGAAGGCAAATAGCTCTTTATTAGTTGGCAGATGAATTAATCAGAGGCTGACGCTGTAGAACTGAAGCTGTTATGTTCCTTATGTGTCTGAATATCCAGAAAACATTTGCTTTGTTTTGTGAATGCAAAATGTTCTCCTATTTCTGGGGATATTTATGAATCAAGTTACATTGTGTCTTAAAGGTACTCTGTTTTGACTGGTTTAAAAAGATATATTCTACTTACATAATGCTTACTTTCCTAAAATCTCCAGAAAATAAAGAAATGTAAGTACTCATGGACTGGGATTGCAGTAGTGGTGTCTGAATGCAGGTTCCATGCTTGTTGGGGAGCCCATACCTCCAGCCTTTGCACTGGTTGTTTCTGAGATACAGTTTTGCTTCCTGCTGGGCATGTGTCTAGGATCAAGAATCAAGTGTTTCAAGTTTTCTGTCCTAGCTGAGATGACAGGTAAATGTTACTACACCTAGCATGTTTCTGTTGAGATGAATTCTCATAAACTTTTCTGACCTGCTAGTTTGGAACTGTAATCTTCCCACATAGCTTATGGTGATAGGCGTGTGCTACTGCTTCACAGCTATTGGTTGAGAAGGGGTCTGGTGGACTTTGTTTTTGCGGGGGGAGGGGGGGTGTGGAGTGGGGGTGGGTCAGGTCAGAACCACAGTCCTCCTGTTCTCAGTCTCCCAAGTGGCTAGGATTATTAGCTAGAGCCACTGGCACCTGGCTTTTCATTAATTTTTAAGAGAAAAGTTTTATTATGTTGCCCAGGCTAGTCTCAAGCATCCTTCCCCAGACTTCTGAGTAGCTGAGACTATAGGTATGTATGAGCACACCTGGTAACTTAATGTGCCACACTAGAAAAAATATTTCTTATAATTTTAAGAATTCAGGTTCATATGGCTATTGTAATTATTTTAGTAAGTGAGACTAGCTTAATAATTTTAGTTGTAAGAAATCCCATCCAAGTTCCTTATTGGTTATAGTAGCAATATAAACACAGTTGTTAAGAATCTGTGATCTACAGAATGTTTATGTTTTATTCTGATGCTTGCCTGAGGCTCTGTTATAAGCACCATCAATAACTTGACAGGTTCAGAGCACTAGGGAAAAGGACTGCACAGCTGCTTCAAACTAATGACAGATGCTGTATGCAGGCATCTGTAGTGATATATCATGAATAACTTTTATACTCTGCCAGTTTGGAATTCCAGAACTCAAGTTTGAAAGCAGGTACTTTTGTGAAAACAGACTGCAACTTGAGATTTAGCAGAACAAAAATAACATAGGACTGAATGAAATTATAAGGAAAACTTTTTTGTGTTTATTTGGTATATTATTGATTTGTTTTAAATACTCTATGACTGAATAGCTGGGGATTTGCCAAATAAATTCAAGGGGGCTCATATAGTTCATACTCTTGGGCTCACATTAAAGGCAAATGTAGTGCAACCAATCAGTCCTCTCATTGGGGTCAGTAATGATATTTGGAGTTAGTCTGATCCCATGGGTGGTGGAGACACCATCATAAGAAAATGGTGTTTTGTAAAGATGAAAACTGAAAAGGCTGAGTGGGCAGAAGGAAGTGGGTATGTGGAGACATATATAGCTATGGGCTATGGACAGTTAAGGGCAAGATTTTTTTGTTTTTTGTTTTTTTTTAAAAATCCTTGACAGAGGGAAAAGTCTGTGGATCATAAAAGCTGCTCTTTCTACTCTGTTTAGCAGGGAATGTGGTAGACTTCAGAGGAGATAGCTGGCAAGTACCCAGAAAGAAGATAGCTGTCTAGACCATCCCAACCTCCCCATGATCCTCAGCTGCCAATACACTGTAATCCAGTGGAGTCAATCTAATGTGTGACCAGAATTCTCTAGATGTTTCCAGTGCAAACTAGTGGCTAGGTGTGTTTCCCTGATGCTTCTGTGCTGCGTAAGCCCCTCCAGGTTTCTTGACATAATTCTTGGAGGTAACAGTCCTCAGTGGTGGCTTAAATAAAATTTCTTGCCAATTCTGTAGCACAGGTGTTCTGAGTATGATTTTCCTGTAGTCAAACACATTTCTCCCATACCTGAGTGTTTGTACTTAAGAGACTTACATCCGCTACATAATGCCTATGGATCTTTCCTTGATCTCCCTGTTTTTTCAGTGATTGTTCTTCAGGTTCAGCTCTTGGGCTGAAGCAGATGTTCTAGCCTTTATGCTTTTCTACTTCTAAAGTACATAGAATTCTTTTTGGTGGTTGGTAGAAATCTTCTGCATGAGTATTTTACCTCTTTCTTTCTGGCTACCATTATCTCTACTCCAGAAGGTTATATTAGTTCAGAGGGAATGTTTTGGGATGTTCAGGTCCTAAAATCTCTTCTTTGTAGTGTAAATTAAAGGTGTAGTGTAGTTATCATACCATACAGAGAAAAGCAAATCAAAACTAAATGAAAAACCCAATATGCTTAGTTATACTGGCTTTATTTGTAAAGAAAACTCCCTAAGATGACTGACACCTTTGTTGATACTAATAATAAAGGTTCAGAAGTGTCCTGTCATTACTACAAAGTTGTGCCATTACTATACAACTACCAAGCTTGTGTGTGCAGTAAGCTTGTTCTCTCTTAGAACTATTCAGAATGACAACTTTAGGTCTGCCAAATAGGGGTTATCTCACAATTAAGTTAATAAGAACAAAGATAAATACTACATGAAAACATCCCTGGGAACAAAAAAATTATCATTTGATTAGTCCTGACTTTCAGACTTGTTCTTGAGATATTGAGACCAATTTGATGATTATGAAAACAGACTTGTTGCAAGTTATTTCTCTACTACAGTACGGACCTCAGGCCCAGCCTTTGGATCTCATGAGAGCTGAAGGAATTTGTTCTACCTGGGGCTAAGTTCTTCTGCGACATTCAGGAAAGCCTTGGGTAGCCATATTTGTTATAAGAATATCTACACTTACATCAACACTTTCATTCCTGGATGTAATTGGATTGATATGCATTTTCATCCATGGTTTTGGTAGCTGAAATATTATTCTCAATTATTGTGAAACTAAGATTTGTTAATGGACAGTAGGCATTTTCTGTTCAGGCTACTGAATTTGGAGATTTGATCTCAGTTTACTGCCAGAAAGTCAGATTATAAATGTAGGCAGTTTTATAGCTAAGGAAAGGCAAGAACAATTACATATTATCACATACATATACACATCTTAAAATAAACCAGACTCTTAGTAAGAATTTTAGTGAAACTACCATTATGGTAGTAGTCCATGGTAGTAGTTATAATTTTTCAGTTTAAATAATTAATGTGAGATTGAAGAAATGGATTATAGTCTGGTAAACATTTTATATACTTTGAAGTATTTGTGAGGTTGATTATCGTGGCAGAGAATAAAATATTAAACAATGGGTTCAATAATCATAAGCTAAAATGTTTTATTGATGTATAACATTAAAGACATTATAGTGTTCATATTAAAGTTTTTAGAGGGCTAAACTTATACTATGGACAAATATACTTTGTCCTATAAAATCTTGCATCTGTATATTTTCATTTATTATTTTTTATACAAAGCAGCAAAAGGACTGCCTAATTATTTCTTGCCTGTATGGTAAGGTTACTAGAGGATGTTAGTATTGAAATATCTGGTGGGTATAAGACAGGTAGTGCTGGGAAGTCACGTTTAAATTTAAGTCAAAGGAAGATCTTGGAGCTTTATATTGGGCATAAATGTAACATAATATCAAAGACTTCCTGACCACAGTTAACTGCCATATGAATTGACATCAAGAATACATATGAGCCCCATTTTTCATACCTTTTCTCCCATGGATACACCCCCTGACGTGATGATGACATCAGCACGACTGATACCCTCATTCAAGGCATTGAGTAAGTCATCTGGGCTGGAAAAAAATAAAGACAAATTAACACACAAAGCAAATGTCTTAGATCTAGTGCTAACTTATAAACTGCTTCATATACCTAATCAGTAGGCATTAGCATGATTACAGTCATATATTCTGTGTGAAGTTGTGAAATGGGAATCAGAAAAGACTGCCCAACAGGAGCAAAAGTTTTCATGTTGAAAAGTCCCTTGCAAATGCTATAGAGATTCAAGGTGCTTCTGCAGGGTCCTTTATTCTAATTAGATAACACAATTAAACAATGAAAGCAGACTATGAGGTGTTGTCCCTGAACTTTGTTTTTTTTTTTTTATCAAGATTAGTATTTTACTATCACTTGAGCCACACTCCAGTTTTAGTTTTTTTTTGGGGGGGGGCGGTACTTAATTGGAGGTAAGTGTCTTAGGGACTTTCCTAGCTTCAAACCATAATCCTTAGATCTCAAGACTCCTGAGTAGCTAGGATTATAGGCATAAGCCATCATTGCCTGGCTGGAATATTGTAGGTTTTAGTACTACGTCCTCAGAAACCCAAGGCACACAAGGACAGTTGGTAATCCCAGGTGTTGGGAAGATTAAATAAGACTCTTTGGAGTGAATGACTTAAGTGAGGTCCTGTGAAGTGTCTGGATTTTGATAGCTAGAAAGAAATAGGAAAGAGTTTTATGAATAAGACTACACACACTAGTCAAAGTTTAGAATTATGATCAAGTCTGTGGTATTTCTAGATCAATGTGGACAATGGCTGGAAACTACTGTGATAGGACAAGACATAATTTTGGAGGAATCTCAAGTTCAGAATGGAATATGGAGTTCATCTAATAAGAAATGAACAGTATGAAGAGTGAGTAGATGTTTACTGAGAAGTGAAAGGATAGAGAAAAAGTGAGAAGAAATGCAGAGACTATATGACTTATTCTGAGAAGGTAAAAGGACAGGATGAGGGCTGCTGGTGTGGTTCATGTGATAGAGCTTTTGTTAAGCAGATACAAGGGCCTAGGCTCAATCTCCTGTTCTGAAACAAAAACAAAATGCACAAATAAAAACAAAGAAAAGGAGAGGATGAATATTAAGGATTGATTATAGGGATATTCCTGAGAGTCACATGTAGGCATACTAGTCCCTTTGATGGCATATATGGTGTGAAGAGCAGCGATAAAAGACATCAAGAGGATGATGGACCTTATCCTTAGGGTTTTACAGGTCTTTCTTGGGATTGATTGAGAATAAACAAAATGTCAAGTATCAGAACTCAACAAGGGACAGGAAATGTTAGTGATTAGCTGAATGGGACTGTTTAATCACTATTTTAAATCCATACAGAGCTATTGAGCAATGTAACCTGCACTTGGCATTTTTCTTCATCTGTAGAGAAGATACCTTTGAGGTGTTTATGTCCAGTCTGCATTCTTGTTTACTGAGAAGTTACATAGGAAGAAAAGGGTGTTCATTTTCATTAGCACTCCCTCACAGCTCTTTGTCTCTCTCCTTATGGATATCTAACATGGACCTCTGAAAAGGGAGGAAACAGGAGAAATACCCCAAACATAGAACCTTACGAATGTGGTTTAATTGCAAATTTATTTGATATATTAGCAAAATATAATTTTGTGCTCACACAGAGACGGTAGCTAATTTCTTCAATCTTACATGAGTTACGATACTGATTCTATAGGATTATTGTAAAGTCATTAAAAAAGTATCAGTGACATACTCATCATTGTTTTGTAAAAGTGTCAATTATTGTCAACATGAAATGTTTCAATTTGCAGAAATAAATTATGAAGGATTTTGTTTCATATCTTTACTGCTGTGATTTATCAAAGAATATGCACAATGCTGCTTTTTACTGCATATCAAGTTGTGTCACTCTGTCTAGCATCATAACTGGGTTCCACCTTTTTGTGCCCTATTTTGCCCCCTCTCTAACTCTACTTTCTGTTGCATATTTCTCATGTCTGAAGGTCTGCCCAGACATCATGAATTTCTAGAGATACCAGTAACACAACATTTACTTATACTCCACATTATTTCCTTATTTATTACCTCACAATAAACTTGTTAGGTATACTGAATGAGGAGTATTATGTTCAAAGTAGAATATGAAAGGCCCAGTAGAGCAGTAAGCACCAGAACTGGCTAGAACTACAACTTCTAGTTTCTCCATAAGCATTTCCCCCACCCCCATCTCTGCCTAATCAGAAGTGATTGTGGATTTTTTTTTTTTTTGTTAGTCGTGGGCCTGAACTCTGGGTGCTGTCCCTCAGCTCTTCAGCTCAAGGCTAGCACTCTACCACTTGAGCCACAGCGCCACTTCTGGCTGAGGAGTCGAACCCAGGGCCTCAGGCATGCAAGGCAAGCACTCTACCACTGAGCTACCTTCCCAGCCCCTGATTGTGGAATTTTTAAGGCATATGCTATATGATGAAAGAGAGATTGGACTCTTAAGCAAAAATATAAAAAACGGATTTGTTGGGAACTTATCTGGAATGACTGGAGATTACTGCAGATGTACAAGTGTTTGTATAGTTCTATGGAATGAACCAACATGATTCTGAATTTTAAATTTGTATGAAAACAAGGGTTTTGATTAAACAAAATTTAAGGGCTTGTCCAGTCACAAATATGCTTTACTTTTAGGACTCAAAATTTGAACTATAAAACATTTTCACAACTGTATGCTAATAAACTATAGTAAAAAGTAAAACAATATAGTAAATATAATAATATAGTAAAATATAGTAAAAAGTAAAACAAGATAGTATAGTCCAGTACTTATGTATTTATCTCTCACATTTCCCAAATGGTAGTATTTTATCATGTTTGCTTCAAATTTCCTCCTCAGATTTTAATAAAAACTGAACACTGGCTGGGCACCAGCGGCTCACACCTGTAAGCCTAGCTACTCATGAGGCTGAGATCTAGGATTGTGGTTCAAAGACAGCCTGAGCAAGAAAGCCCATGAGACTCTTATCTCCAATTAATCACCAGAAAACTGGAAGTGGCTCAAAGTGGTGGAGAGCTAGCTTGAGCAAAGGAGCTCAAGGACAGTGCTGACACCCAGAATTCAAGCCCCACGACTGACCAAAACAGCAACTGTTTGCTTTCTAAGACTAGGATATTAGTCTAAACAATAAAAAAGGGTAATAAATATGTAATGATTATAATCACACATATTGTAATGAAAACATGCTTTCTCAGTTTTATTAAAGAGAGAGAAAAATATATTAATTTTCTTGAGGACAGAGGATTAAAAAGTGTAACTCATAGCAAGGTGTCAGTGGCCTATAATCCTAGCTACTTAAGAGGCTGAGATCTGAGGCTCATGGTTGAAACCAGCCTGGATAAATTTGAGAGAGTCTATCTCCAATTAACCAGGAAAAAGGCTGGACTAGAGATATGACTCAAGTAGTACAACATCAGCTGTGAGTGGAAAAAGCCTAATTAGAGTATGAGACCTGAGCTAAAGCTCTGGTAATATAGCAAAGTACCATCTTAAGAGGTTGAAATTTAACTACTATTGCTTGAGACTGAACTAAGCTACTCTAGGGACTTGAAAACAAGGAACAAGAATGGCTAAGAGAGACACAGGAATGCCTGCCACACCATCTGGGTTGCAGAAAGCCACAAGAGATGTTCATAAAAAATAGTCTGATGTGGAGCCACTGTGAAGTTTAAGCAGAAGGGAGTGTGGTCAGTGGCTTTGGCCTTCCTGGTGATCACAAGGTCCAGATTCTGAGTAATAATAAAGTACCAAGACTAAAACTGGCAAAAAGCTTAGCCTTGGGGCTATAGTTTGCTGTCAAGAGATGAGGAGGGACTGCGAGATTAGAGCTCAGCTCCCATAAATCATGCACACTCCCCAGCTTCCCATGCCTCTTACCCACCACAGGGTGATGAATGGCTTAGTGGAGTCTGAAGGTACTAGATAAAATGTCAACTGGACAAAAGAGTCAACCAAGAAACTTCAGAACTAAAAAATACTATGGATCAAACAGAGTTAACAGACAGCTACAGAATGTTCTACTCAGCAGTTGCAGAACACATATTTTTCTTAGTACCTCACAGAACTTTCTCAAAATAGGTCATATTTTGGATCATAAAGTAAGTTTTAGCAAATACCTGAATAATAAAATACCTTCCTATATTTTATTAGATCACAAACGACCGATACTAAATCAACAGCAGGGCAAACTACAGAAGATACTGAAATATATGGAGACTGAGCAATACAGTTTTGAATCATTCAAGAAATAAGTGGGAATAAAACAATTCCTAGAATTAAATGTAAAGGGAAATACTATTTGTCAGAACCTGTGGGACACAGCAAAGTATATGTGAAGAGGAAAGTTTATAGTTATGAGTACCTACATAAAAACAACAACAGAGATTTCAAATAAATTACCTAGTAAGGTACCTCAAGCTCTTAGAACACAAGAGCCAGCCAAATCCCAAGTTCACAGATAGAAAGAAACTATAAAGATCAGCACAGAACAGTACTTTGAAAGACAATGCTTTTCAAACTAGTCAATAAAATAGAGGAATACTGCCAAATTCATGAAGGTAGAATTATACCCTGAAATCATGGCCAGATAACAACAGAATAAAAAAAGAAAATTATAGGTCAATTTCCTTGATGAACGCAGACATGAAGATCTGAAGTGAAATACCTGCAAAGTGAGTTCAACAACTCAAAAGATCATATATAACAATCACGTTGGTTTCACATGAGGGATGTAAACATGGTTCAGTATACACAAACCAATAACACAATACTCTGCATACAAAGGACAAAATCACATGGTTATTTTAATTGATGCAGGAAAAGTCTTTAATAAAATTCAAATGGCTTCAAGATGAAAGTCTTGAAGAAATTAGGAATAGAGTGAACATGCCTCAACTTAACCAAGGCTGTGTACAATAAACCTATAATCAACATCACATGAAATGAAAAAAACCTGAAGCTATTTCTTCTAAATTCAAGAACTAGGCCAGGATTCCCACCCTATGCTATTCCTCAATATAGCACCTGAACTCTTATCTAGAGCATTAAGGCAAGAAAAAGGAATAAAAGGATACTAATAGAAAAAGAATTAATGAATTTTCTATACACTAAGTAATTAGCAGGCTGAAAAAGAAACTAGGAAACCAGTCCCATTCATAATAGCTTAAAAAATGTCTAGGACTAAACCAAAGAAGATGAAAGATGTCTACAGTGAAAAGTATAAAACCTTGATAAAAGAAATTGAAGAAGATAGTAGGAGATGGAAAGGCATATTTTCATGGATTACCAGAATTAATTTTGTGACAATGTCTATACTAGAAAGCAATCTACAGATTCAGTAAAATACCCATCAAATCCTAATGTTATTCTTCATGGAAACAGAAAAATATCCTAAAACTGACATGAAAGCATAAGAGACCCTGAAAAGCCAAAGCAGTCCTGAGCAAAACAAACAACACTGCAGGTATGACAAAACTGGTATCCAAATACACTAAAGAGCCTTAGTAAAAAACAGCCTCATAGACCAATGGAATAGAAAAGGAAACCTAGAAATAAACCCACATAGTTATAGCTATCTGATCTTCAACAAAGTGTCAAAAATATATGCTGTTTCCAACAAATAGTGTTGGGAAAAATGGATAGCCACATGTTTCAACTCTAATTAGATCCCTATCTCTTACCAGTTGCAAAATCAGTTCATAATGGATCAAGATGATGGAAATAATGAAACAATACAGTTCTATAACATTATATAATAGTTACATAAACAATGACTATTTCTTCTACACATATAGACTGAACCAAAAAAGGGAAAATTGGCTTGAGGATTGTGATATGGTACTATTTTGTAGATCACACTCTTCTTCCTCTTACCTTTTGCATATTAGAAATATTAACTTAAGTGAAAAAAATAGAAACCACAACATTCCTCTTCAACTTGGGAGATGGCACCAATAAAAATAGTAACACTCTGCCTAGAATTTTAATCTCGTGTCAGAGAAGCACAAATTTAACAGACAGGTATAAAAAAGAGCAAGAAATATATCTCAAACCTAACAGGATGAATATGACTTTCTCAAAACTATATATACTTCCTGTGAAGGGAGCATTAAAATCTCTACAAAGTATGACTTTTTTTCTGGCTCTGCAAATCAGCAAGTCTGATTGCATAGAGATCCCACTTCATTAAGACTCCTTTGCCTTTTAAAATTTTCTTTGGCCTTAAATGACTATAATCCTGATTCCAGCATAAAAATCTTTTTGCTTTACCATGAAGTCTTCTTCAAATTCAAGACCAAGATAGAACCTTTACCCAAGTTTAGGATTTTAAATTTCAGAGTATTCAGAATGTAAATGCATTTTTATTTTAAAATATTTAATATAAATACACAGATGGACAGCAGCTGCTAATTAGTTTTCTGTTTCATCTGTTATACCAACTGCAAGCTGTATCATTTTAAGTTGAATGAGGATGACAGCTATACAGTTAGAAAAACTTCTAGGATTTTGTAGATTAAAGAATAGTAGCAGTTAATCATACCACAAAACAAAAGATAGCTCGAGACGCATACTAATTTCTTCAAAAGGCTGTTGGGTGTTTATTTCATGAGTAAAATAAATTATGTATAATATATAGCCATCATTTTGTCCATTTTCAGTTTCGCTGGGTTTTCTGGCACTGTGGAGCCATAAAAAAGATAAGAAAGTATGGTCCCAATAATGTATAATTTATACAATTATATAATAATTTATTGAATTTGAAAATATTAAAATGAAAGCAAGTATATTAAAATTAAAATACATGTGAGACAATAGTCAGAATTGATGTTGAGTAATCAGCCATTGAAAAAGTCTCTCATTGAGAGTAGGAAGAATATTCTTTCAATAGAAATAGAGAATATAGAACTTTGCTGATAAATGATCAGAAGACACAGACATTATACTGATTCAAAAACTGATTAGAAAATTCTTTAAGAACAGTAGGTAGGCACTAAGAAGTTAGGACAATTTTGGGTCATAAGTTTGAAGCTGTAAGATACTAGCTTTGCCCAAATACTGTGAAATCTATCTTGATAATTCTGGCTGAATGTGCCTGTTTAGTAAGAACTAATTTACCACCTTAGTACTTGTTAATCTACTTCATGCTTTAATGTGAAAAAGCAGCTTTACAAATTGGCAGCATCAAAAGTAAGCAGGTAAGATCCAGAACACCAGTCTATGACAGAGCCAAATAAGACAAACGTGATTCTGGTGGGGCAGGCTTCTGTGGATGCAGTTTTCCAGAAAGAAATTATGAGAATTTCATTATGAGAAATTCCCAACCTTTCAGTCTTGAAAGGCTGCAAGGTACAAATTGGCAGTTGGAAAGCTATAATGCTGAACTCACATCTAAGATATAATTAGAAAGCTTACTAGTTGAATCCAGTTTTAGGAATAATATGAAGTCAATAGGAAACTTTATTTTAAAAAAATCCCCAAGTGGATTGTGTATTTGGATCATAACAAATGCCTATTATATTCAAGAGGTAAATGAGTAAGAACATCTGTTTATGCCTGAGAGAGCAGCTCTCTTTAATTTTTAAAGGTAAAAGCCTCCTAAATTCCTTTGGAATTTTCCTCATTTCCTCTCCCTATTCTAAATGAGATAGTGCTTGAAAGTATATAAACTCTCATAAATTTGTGCTAATTTGCAATATTTTGGCTAACTTTAATATTCAGGGTAGGGGCATAAGACAGGGAGTCAGTGGCCTAAAGACTGGGACAGAAAGCCATGGAAACATATTTAGGGAATGAGTAAAGATAGAGAACTTCAAAAGCAAAGAAAGCCTATACTGTAAATGGAAGATAAAGATGTAGAAATAATGTGTTATTAGGTAGGGATATAAAATTGTGATGAAGTGGCCTAGCAGCTAAATTTTGTAGGCATTTTACTGGTGCTTACATACATAAATCATCAAGGTGGTCTTAATCTTGATGAAGATGAATCAGTGCTAATACTGTTTAGTGCTATGTAGTAGCCTTCACATTTTCCTTTTGATTTGATCTTTCTTTTTAATTTATATAAAATATTATTCAATAACCAATATGTATATTCTAAGTATGTATATTCTAAGTCAGTAGTAGGCGACTTAGGATTCATAGCAGATGTGTGATTGAATTGACTATAACCTTGATACTGCCTGTGTTCCTTGGACCTAAACCTTACATCAGCTGGGAGCTTGTTAGAAATACAAGATCAGAGGCTATTCGATTTGCTGCATAATAGAATTTTCAATAAGATTGAGGAATCCTTACAGGTAAACATGATTTTCTGGTGACTTGACTAAACAATGAACAATATATATTGTTCTTTTTATTTCTAGTGTTTCTCTATCCAGTGTCTATCATTAGCCCATCTGATTCATCTCAGTTAAATTTCTAAAATACTTTTTTTGCTTCATATTTAACTGATTTTTGGTATTCCATCTAGACTTTAAGCCCTTTTAAACATTTGATTTTGATTTTCTACTAAGTTACCTGTATTCCTTCTGTTGTAATCATATTGAGTAGCTATTCATTTACTTTTTTTTTTTTGTTGGTCATGGGGCTTGAACTCTGGGACTGGGTGCTGTCCCTCAGCTCTTCAGCTCAAGGCTAGCACTCTACCTCTTGAGCCACAGCACCACTTCTGGTTTTCTGGTGGTTTATTGGAGATAAGAGTCTCACAGATGTTCCTGCCCCAGCTGGCTCTGAACCACTATCCTCAGATCCCAGCCTCCTGAGTAGCTAGGATTATAGGTGTGAGCCACTGGCACCCAGCCTCTTTTTCTTTTTTAATACTTCTTTATTTTTGAATTTACACATTCTCTTTTACTGTCTAAATCTTACTAATTCAAGTTCTTGTTGGAACTGCATATTTATAAAACTTTCTTATTCCAGCCCACAGTGCTACTGTTCTTCTGATAGGCTATGTAATATCTGTGCTTGGCTTAATCTGAATAGTGAGCATTTTTTTTTTGAGTGCAAGATAATGCTTGCTAAACAAAAGCTCTACCAGTTACTCCATGCACCCAGAACTCTTATTTAATTTTTTTCAGATGGGGTCTTGGGCGTTTCCTGGGACTGACCTTGGGCACTATAATCTTCTTATACCTACTTATTGAGTGTACATCAACATATTTGGCTTGTTTTTAAAATAGGGTCTCATTAATTTTTGCTAAACATAAGCCTTAAACCACTGGCCTCCTATCTCCACTTCTGAAGAAGCTGGGATGATAGGTGTGTATCACTACATCTATCAATTTTTTGCCTAGAGTAGACCTTGGACTACAACCCTCAACCTATGCTTCTTGCCTTGCAGAGATCCCAAGTACATGCCCCCACCTGATAACTGAGATGTGATCTGATGAATATTTTGCTGGCCTCAAATCATGATCCTCCTGATCTTTACTTCCTGAATAGCTAGAATTACAGGTGAGAGCCACTACACCCAACATCTAAGCCTCTTAAGAGAACAAGAACAGAACTGTTACTCTTTAGCCAAGTGGCAGGATCTTTATCTGATTTAGTGGTTGATCTAAAATTTATAGCAGACCTGTGGTTCAATTGTCTACAACCTTGCTACTTCCTGTGATTTACAAACCAGCAGCTTCCTATCAACTGGGAGTTTCTTAGAAATGCAAAATCTGTATTTGAGGGCATTCTTGAGCTATTTCTTTGCTTTAAACACAGGGAAGAGTTTCTCCCTATGATTCTGCTAGTTTCCCTGGAGAGTTTCTCCCAGAAAGTTCTGTATAATAATACCATGTGCTCTGATTAGCGAAGGGCTACATGGGAAGAGGTAGAATGAAGAAGGAGGCAACACTCAGAGTCTCAACAAGCTATAGAGTAAATGTACCTTATTTCTTTTGCTAGTACATATTTTCATGAGAATAGTTATAAATTCTTTCCTCCCACAACCCACCTCTGTGTTCTAAAGCATTCATTCTGGGCTTTTTTAGTAAAACATTCTAGACGGAAGAAGCCTAAATTTATATAAATCTCTTTTTAAAATGTTCTGTTTGATATTAGGTATTACTATCAAATAAAGGTATATACAGTAGACATTTTCACATTTCTCTGAGCTGTTTATTTCTGTGTATGTTCATTGTTCTTTATGCTGTTTTCAAGATACGTTTTGGAGTTAAATATAATACTAATTATTGGGAAATGTGGGCACAAGTCAAGAGTGTGGACATACAATTTAAACCATCATGAGAGACTTGAATAAGGTACTATCAACATGTATATTATATTAAGCTCCTTTAATAAAATACAACATTGGGTAAAGTAGCCTAGGCACTTGAAAGGCTGAGGAAGGAGGATCATGATTTTAAGCAAGTTCTAGACCAGCTTGAACTGCATAGTAAGACTTGGGTCTCAAAAATATCAAAAGGATCTTCATACTGGGCAACTTAAGACATTGGCTTCATCAGCATGTGCTCTAAGATCATTTGTTATTTAATTCTGAACTTATTTAGAGCTAATACAAATGAAAAATGATGCTTAAAATGCACCAAACAACTTCTCTAATGTCTTTAAGAGGAAAAAAAATCAGGAGGAAGAAAAGTCCTTGAGAGTTATTAGTATGATGTTGTTTGTGTGGAAGGTTTGTAGTGTGTTTACTTTATATCTAAGATGGCTTTGGTAGAGTAGGTTGTGAAAGCATTCCTCATGAATGGTAGGGCAAAGCCTCTTCAAAAGCACATTTGATCCACGGATCTCTGCACAATGAGCTTTACCAAGTGACAAGGTAGTGCTAAGTAAGAGAGGGAGGCAATTATGGTGACTGATGCATCTTGGTGTATCACTCAGATTGATCAGCCAGGCTGATGTTTGAGTGTTAGTAAAGAAGAGACTTCTCTAGTAACATAGAAACAGCGTCTGGTAAGAAACGGCCAAGCAATGTTGCATGGGAGCAGGATGGTTAGAAAGCAGAGACTTTCTTTTGATTAACACACCACTGGAGATTCCAGAAATGTTTGCTGAATTCACTGGAGGGCTGAGGTAATTTGGCAGATGGAACAATATGGCTCTTACAGTAGTGTTTATAGTTAATGTGCATTCCTTTTTATTTGTAATTGCATAAAACTAGGAGAAACTTGGGTTACATAAAGATACAAAAAACAATCTAAGGCCAGGCACTGGTGGCTCATGCCTATAATCCTAGCTCAGGAGGCTGAGATCTGAGGATCATGGTTCAAAGCCAGCCTGGGCAGGAAAGTCCGTGAGGCTCTTATCTCCAAATAACCACTAGAAAGCCGGAAGTGGTGCTGTGGCTCAAGTGGTAGAGCACTTGCCTTGAGCTGAAGAGCACAAAGTCAGTACACAGGTCCCAGAATTCAGGCCCCATGACAAAAAAAAATTAGTATTAAATTTGTAAAAATTAATTTAGCAACTTTCTACTACTTGTACTCTAAAACTTCATATTTATATAACTTTCCAAAATAAAATGCCATACTTACTTGTCTCCCACAATTCCCAAGTTGATTGTGGGGTAACCATGTTCCTGAATTGTTGCTAGGAGGGTTGAACGATTGCTGTCTCGGATCTTTCCTGGTAAGAGGTCATCTTCAGGATTTAGCAGCTACAAAGCCAAAAAATAAAAAATAAAAAAAAACCCACAACCAATAAATTTCTTAAGACAATGCTGTCTATTTCTAATCGTAAAAATATTTTTACTTTTCTTCTAGCACCTGCAACAGTATCAGGCATGTAGGAGGGTACAGGCTCAAAAGATCCTTGAATAAGTATTGGGAGTAAAGAAGAATGAGAAAATGTCCCTTCAGAGATAAAAAACCCCAAAAAAACAAAAAACCAGAAATTTCAATTATGATTGAACAGCAGGTTAAAGTTCATATTAGCTTCAGCTTAATTTGACAATAATTCTACATCCTAGTAATTGGTTATTGTCCAACTAAATAAAACAACTATATTTTTTCTCCCAGTTTTCCAATTTAGCTTTCAATGATAGCATTTGAAGTAGAGACTGTGAGACATGATATTCTCAGGACTAAAGAGAATAATGATCCTTTTCTTTTTCTTTCAAGCGTTTTAGAATTTTATTTTCTGAACTTGGATCAATATCATTAAAAAGCAAATTAAACCTTGCTAAGAGAAACAAATGTTTTGTTTCTGAGACTAACAAACTTAAACAAGTAATTCTTGTCTCCACACATGAAAACCAGTGATACATGGATGTCAGCATTTATTGGTTGAGATGGCCTCATGAACTTTTTTTGCCAGGGCTGGCCTCAAACTTTGATCCTCCCATCTCAGCCTTCTGAGTAACTAGGATGACCGGTGTGGGCCACAGTGCCTGGCAAGTCATTATAATTTATAAAGGAAAAGTTGGATCTCTAACTTCATCAGACAAGCTACTTTAGAAGGAATACTCTGTCTTTATGCTATTTTTTTCTTTTGAGTATTGACTACCAAGTAAATAAGGTTTTCTTTGTATAGGGATGATTTCTTTCCCATTTTGTTTTCTCTCTGTTATTTTGTTGGAAACAGTTCTGGGAATAACAATCATTAGAATCTTTGGAGGATGAGTTATTTATCTGTAAATGGACAAGAAGAAGTAATAGCTAGTTAAATGAAGGTGTGGGATTTATAATTCATTTTAAATAATTCCAAGGAAAACACAGAATTACGTGTCAGATTGTTAGACTGGATACTAATATAAATATGAACAGAAACGGAAGTTTTCTTCTTTACAACTGAATCTTATTTCCAATCATGTTGGGAATTAGTAATACAGCTAAAATATACTAGAGTGAAAACCACAGAATGAAACAAAATAACCCTGAAACTTGTGTTATATACCACATATTAAATTTTAACTTTAGGGCTGGGAAGGTGGCTCAGTGGTAGAGCGCTTGCCATGCATGCATGAGGCCCTGGGTTCGATTCCTCAGCACCACATAAGCAGAAAAAAAAAAGCTGGAAGTGGCACTGTGGCTCAAGTGGTGGAGCACTAGCCTTGAGCTGAAGAGCTGAGGGACAGTGCCCAGGCCCAGAGTTTAGGCCCCACGACTGGACCAAAAAATAAAAATAAAATAAATTTTAACTTTATTTTTGGTATTATCAATGATGCTACTATCTTCTCAGTTTTCAAATATTCAATTTTTGAATCTTCTTTTTTGTTCTCTTTGCTGTCCATTCTCTTCCCAAATACTTCAGTTATTCACAACAATCTTTTTTTTTTTTTTTTTACAGTGCTGGAGCTTAAAGTTGCCTTGAGCTTGCTAAGATGGCACTCTACCACTTGAACCATGCTCCAGTCCTCTCTTGGTTTTCTTTTCAGTTAGCCTCCCTCTTTACTCTGTTCTTCTTTCACTTGGGGTCAGCTTTGAATTATGATGCCCCTCCCTACAGCCTAATGAATAGTTGGGATTATAGGCATGCATCATCATGCATGCTTATTGGTTCAGATAGGAGTCTCACTAATGTTTTGCCTAGGCTAGTCTTGAACCAAAATCCTCCCCATCTCTGTCTCCTCCATAACTGGGAAATAGGGGTATGAGACATTGGGCTGGGCCCAAGAACATTTTAATTTCTTTCTTACCCCTCATTTTCATTTACTGTCTTATCAATCTGTCTATAACTTCATATTAACAGCTTAAATTCTCAATTCTAGGCATTCACTATTTTTTTTATTTGAATTTCTTTTTTTTTGTTCGTTGTGGGGCTTGAACTCTGGGCTTGGGCGCTGTCCTTGCGCTCTTCAGCTCAAGGTGAGTGCTCTACCACTTGGGCCACAGCGCCACTTGGTTTTCTAGTGCTTTATTGAAGATAAAAGTTTCATGGACTTTCCTGCCCATGCTGGCTTTGAACCATGATTCTCAGATCTCAGCCTCCTGAGTAGCTAGGATTACAGGCATGAGCCAGCAGCGCCCGGCCTGAATTTAAGAGTTTTAAAATTGCTCTTTGCTTATGCGATATAAATCAACTGGTAAACTGTACCATGACACATGCGGTTTGAGCTCATGGCCACATGCTTGCTAGGCAGGTGCTCTCTCACTTGAGTCATGCTTCCAACCCCCAAGTATTTTTAACACAAGCTTATTCGGATCTATATACTCCAAAATAGGACTATGGACAATTGATTAACATGAACTCCACACAGTCCTGTGGTGCTCCAAAAGGTAAGACTACTTGTTCTAGCTAATCACCTATTTTATAAATTCCATGACCGACAAAATTCCAGCTAGTCTAAACCAGTTCTCAAAATTCCGTGTGTGTGTGCGCGTGCGCGTGCGCGCGCGTCAGTCCTGGGCCTTGAACTCAGGCTCCTGTATGTTCAAGGCTAGCACTCTACCACTTGAGCCACAATGCCACTTTTGGCCTTTTCTGGTGGTTAATTAGAGACAAGTCTCACAACCAGGTGGCTTTGAACTGCCATCCTCAGAGTTGAGCCTCCTGAGTAGCTAGAATTGCAGGCATGAGCCACAGGCACCTGGCATTATCAAAATTCTTTAAGCAATTCTATAACTTTCTCTTGAGATACTGAGGTTCTGTTGAAGAGTAGCAGAATTTGTTACCCATATAATACTGTTACAGGATGATTTTGGACCTGCAGGCAATTAAGAAAAAAACATAAGCAAAGCTCTGTCTTCCCTTCATTTGCCTAAAAGCAGAACATGAGTTTATAAACAAGCCCCTCTTCCCCTTTCTACCAGAAGCAGAAAGCTTTAGAAGACCCTTATCAGCAGAGGAATGGCACCAGAGGAATCTTTATAACAAACTTTACTAACTATCCTTTATCTGTCATTTGATAAAGGCTGCTGCCACCAGAGATTCAGACTTTAAAAAAAATATTATTGCTACTTTAAATTTATTATTTTTTGTTGAAGACATCTTACCATGTATGTGTATGTATTCACAGATTCCGTTCTTTTAAATTTTTAATCTGTCTCTTGTTAGAGGGGCTGCATCTAAGAACTCAGATGAGTGGAGGTAAAAGATTTTTCCTCTTATACATTATCCCGATGATATTTTCCCGTATTTAGAAACATTAAATATATCCAACTTGATCTGATCAACAGGTATCTCTTCTGGTCTCTTCATGAGGACTTTGACAGTCATTGAAGTACCATCAAGACTCAGAGAAAAAGACATGCTAACAGTATTGTCATATTGGTCAAACTGAGCTTCATTGAATTCTCTGTCTCTCGAGGGATTTGTGTATGATGAAGTAGTAGATCTAGCACTTCTTTTGAACTATGATCCTTTTTGGTTGTACACACAAAGTTAATTGATACTTACTTTGTTTGTCATCAGAATAAAGTTATTTTGGTTATTTGCTTTTGGTTACTTGATTAGATGTGTACTAATTTTTCTTTTTCTTGATGAAGATCTGCTAAAGTACTACTCTGATACCAACTGTCCTGTCAGTTGGCTATACTGTCTCTATAATAATTTTTCTTACATTATGAACTCTCAGACTCATTTTTCTTTCTTTTTCTAGAAAATTTAGTAGTTGTGATCAGAAATCAATTTGCCATAGTGTACATACCCTAGAACACTCAGATTGTCCAAATACATAACAAAAAAGGGAGAAAAATCAGACTGTAAACTCTAATGGAGTATATATTCCTATTCCAAACAGCTTTTAATTTTCACTCTAAAAGAAAGTCGACAGAGTTAAGCTAATTGCCTTGGTTACTTGGGTACAAGGAAGAGGAACATTCAATTAGAAAATGTACTTAAAAATATGAAACATAAAATTGGTTTTAAATATAGGGTTTACAGATTATATTAAAATGTAATATTTCTATTAAGATGACTCTGGATAAATTAGACTGACTTAATAAAAGTTGTTCTGTGTTTTCTAACTATAGCATCATGTAAAAAATATTAGGACAAAATTCTAGCTTTGCAAGTCTTGGGTTTATTTTCCATATAAAATCTCAATCTCTTACATTATCCTTTTTTTTTTGTCGGTTGTGGGGCTTGAACTCTGGGCCTGGGCGCTGTCCCTCAGCTCTTCAGCTCAAGGCGAGCGCTCTACCACTTGAGCTACAGTGCCACTTCCGGTTTTCTGGTGGTTTATTGGAGATAGGAGTCTCACGGTCTCTCCTGCCCGGGCTGGCTTTGAACCGTGATCCTCAGATCTCAGCTTTCTGAGTAGCTAGGATTACAGGCGTGAGCCACCAGTGCCCAGCCTCTTACACTATCTTTACTGGCTTTGTCAAGAAACTGCAAATATTCTGCTCATCTAAACTAAATGATGATATAGAATGTCTCTGAAAAGAGGTATTCTTTTTTTCTCTTGTGGTGCTGGGAATGAAACCTAAGTCCTCATGCATGCTAGAGAAGTGCTTTACCACTGAGATACATCCTAGAACAAGATGAATTCTTTGATAGTCACTGGCTATAAAGGTCTCTTTTTTTTTTTTTTGGTTAAAAGATTCTGTTAACTGATGAAAAATGACTTAACTAACTTCCCCACCTCCCCATATGTAGAACTGCTCTTGCTATAGACTTTGCTGGATCATATCTCTTTCCCCTCTCTCCCCAAACATATCCTATGGCTGCAAGCAGAAAAAGTCAAAAGCTATGTACATATGACCATATAAGATGATGCTTAGTGAAATGAATACCAAGATAGGGACACAAGAGGTTTTATCTTTCTTGCTGTTGTTTTTAATGTATTTATTATGTACTATGTGATTTTTTTGTTTCTTTTGTATGTTCTTCCCCCATGGTATAACCCCTGTTTCCACTGTATTTGATTCTGGTGCCTTGCATCTTGTTTATACATTTTTTTTTTTTAATTTGGGGAAGGGAAGGGAAATAACAAAATGCTGAAATAAGGATACAGGTTGATCCACTGTAATGATGAGATGTATAAGACACTATGTTGAAAACGAACTTTATAACTGGGTGGGGGAGGAGCTTGGGAGGTGGGGAGGAAAGGGATGGTAGGGGAAAAACAAAGAAGGAGTTAACCATCCTCGATAGGAAATGTGCTCATTACCTTACTCATGTAACTTTAACCCCTTTGTACAGTATCTTTTTTTTTTTTCTGGGTCCGGTCATGGGGCTTGAACTCTGAGCCTGGGCACTGTCCCTCAGCTCTTCAGCTCAAGGCTAGCACTCTACCACTTGAGCCACAGTGCCACTTCTGGCTTTTTTTCTTTTTACAAATGTGGTGCTGAGGAATCGAACCTAGGGCCTCATGCATGCAAGGCAAGCGCTCTACCACTGAGCCACCTTCCCAGCCCCTGTACAGTATCTTTATAATAAAAAATATATACTAAACAAAAAGATAACCTGTGAGCTGAGGGCCATAACACTGGGCAACAAGATGCTCTAAAAAAGCCCCTATAACACAAGGTAAGATTCCATCTGCACAGAGCCCCTTCCCCTGTTCACATCCAGCTCCCTTCCTATGACAAACTACCCCAGACTCCTGCCCTGCCTGACTTCACTCTCCCTGCCTAATAAAAGAGACGTTAGCTGTAAGGGAATTGAGTCATTTCTTCTCTAGCTGAGCTGAAGAATGGTTGCCTGACATTTCTTCTCCAGCCAGGCTGAAGAAGACTTAAGATACCCTTCCCAGATTTGGAATCAGTAAACATGTTGGCCTGTGAATTTATAGTTCTGATTTTTTCTTTATTCATACTTCTGGAAAATAGTATTTCCTTAGGTAGATTTATGACATGTTCTTAAACTTACATTTAAAATGTTTGTAATAATTATGAGTATTTGTTTAATTAAAAGGTATTTCTTTTTTTTTTTTTGTCGGTTGTGGGGCTTGACCTCTAGGCTTGGGTGCTATCCCTCAGTTCTTCAGCTCAAGGCAAGTGCTCTACCGCTTGAGCCACAGTGCCACTTCCAGTTTTCTAGTGGTTTATTGGAGATAAGAGCCTCACCAACTTTCCTGCACGGGCCGGCTTTTGAACCGTGATCCTCAGATCTCAGCCTCCTGAGTAGCTATGATTATAGGCGTGAGCCACCAGCACCTGGCTAAAAGGTATTTCTTGAACTAGAGGCATGGCTTAGCAAGCAGCTAAATGATCCCAAGGCTCTGAATTCAAGCCACTGTTAAGGCAAAAATTAAAAATTAAAATAATCCTGAAAATTTGTTTCCTTTCACCTTCCCCCCACCTCTTTTATAATGCTGGTGTTGGAACCCTAGTCTTGTTCATGTTAGGCAAGTACAATAGACCACTGAGTTCTCAAGTATTTCTTGCTGTTAGTTATAACATATTAATATCTTGACTTTGACAATAATCTTGTCTTGCTTGCTCTTTGTGGGACAGTGGCTAAATATCTAATCTCTAGAGCCTTTAGTTTTTCTATTAAACTTCATACTTAATTATCATGCATTAAAAAGAATATGATACATGCTGCTTGTAGGGATAAAAACAATTACTGTGAATTTAATATACAGTAATAGTATAAAGACTGATCCAGAAGATGTGGTATAACTTAGGCTGAAAAATGACCAGACATATAATAGGTAACAATCTAGCTATAGATATACAGGTAAAAGAGAACTAGATGTAGACAGCATGTGTTAAATGTATAACATTAGACCAGAATTTTTAATATTAATAGAACTTATTCTGATGTACTACTGGTTGCTTAATCACCAGAAGATATATAAACAGTGGTAGGGTTAAAGTGGTAAAAGTATACATTCTAATTAGTTTACTAATCAGTTCTCTGGGCATTAAGACTTGGAAGATGCATGTACAATGCTATAATGTACTCCTGAATGAGAATGGAAGAACAGAATACTATGAAGCTAGTAAAACAACCTTTTAAGGAGACAAGGTAATAAGAAACTTCCATACAATGTTAAATTCCTAAAGTATATAAAATTACATGTACATTATGATAACTGCTATACAAATGAAGCAATATAAACCTATATTCACAGTTGGAAAATGAAAATAATTCAAGTGATAACATTTTTCAGTTAAAGCATGGTGAGTTTATATATGACTTTCCTCTTCTCCATTTTTAAGGTATTTGTTTTTGTTTGTTTGTTTTGGGTCCAGTTGTGGGGCCTGAACTCTGGGCCTGGGCTCTGTCCCTCAGCTCTTCAGCTCAAGGCGAGTGCTCTACCACTTGAGCCACAGCGCCACATCCGGCCATTTTTTTTCTGCTTATGTGGTGCTGAGGAATCGAACCCAGGGCCTCATGTATGCAAGGCAAGCGCTCTACCACTGAGCCACCTTCCCAGCCCTTTTTAAGGTATTTGGTAACAGAAAATATTTTAAAAGCTTTCCCAAGTATTCAAAACAGGAAGAGAACATATATAGTGAGAATATATATAGTGGAAAGTCTTACACAGGAAGAAAAATCTGAACTGTGTTTTTGAATTTTTTTCCTTTTTTTTTTTTTTGTCAGTTGTGGGGCTTGAACTCTGAGCCTGAGCTCTGTCCCTCAGCTCTTCAGCTCAAGGCGAGTGCTCTACCACTTCAGCCTTCCTGTTTTCTAGTGGTTAATTGGAGATAACAGTCTCATGGACTTTCCTACCCAGGCTGGCTTTGAACCGTGATCCTCAGATCTCAGCCTCCTGAGTAGCTAGGATTACAGGCATAAGCCACTGGTGGCTGACTGAACTGTGTTTGAAAGTAGTATTTTAGAGCTGGGAAGGTGGCTCAGTGGTAGAGTGCATGTCTTGCATGTAACCACAGATATTAAGGAGACAGAACAAGGATGAAAAGTTCTAGGACAGCCAGGTCAAGGTTAGTAAGACCCTATCTAAAAAACAAAGTATAAAATAAAAGGGTTAGGCATGTGGTTCAAGTGGCAGAGCAGTTGCCTCACATGTGGAACCCTGGGTTCAATCTCCAGTATAGGTTGAGGCAAGTTGGATCTTGGCTGTAACAAGGATCAATGTAGAAGACATTTTACTAAATGAAATAGGCTGTTGCAAAAAGATAAACACTGTATTAACTCCAGTAGTGACATACCTAGAGACAGACATTCAAATGATGGTATCCAAGTGTCTGTGAGATTTGAGGGGAAATGAGAGTCCTTAAATAGGTGTTGAGTTTCAGTTTTGCAAGGAGTTCTGGTGAATGGCTGTATAAGCATGTGATTATCCTCAATGGTCTGAATTTACCTTTAAAAAGGGTTGGTATGAGCCAGGTGCTGTTGGTTTACAACCGTAATCCTAGCTACTCAGGAGACAGATCTGAGGATCACAGTTTGAAGCCAACCTGGGCAGGAAAAGTCCAAGAGACCCTTATTTCCAATTAACTATGAAAAGCCAGCAGTGGAGCTCTGGCTCAAGTGGTAGAGCAAGCAGTAGCCTTGAGCAACAGAACTTAGGCCCTGAGAGCAAGCCTCAGTCCTGGCATACATACAGAACTGCCTCCCTGCCTCTTCCCTCCAGTGGTTAGCATGATGAATTTTTATGATACCTTAGTGAAAAGTTTCAATGAATAGTGACAGACATCATTATAAGAAGTTAGGAAGAAGGTATTTTTTTGGGTGGGAGGAAGAGAAAGATGTAAAATTAGATAATGGCGGATTATCAGGTAGAAATATCCAAAAGAAGTTGAAAGTGGGGAATTTAAAAAAATTCTGTGAATAGAGTCAAGGTAAATATAAAAGGTGGGGAAAAAGATGAAACTATAGCTGCTTTCCAAGTGTAAAGTTTGTATCTCTTTTAATCTATATATTCTCATTTCCTAGGTGATGTTATCTAGTTTTAGGAACTTAAGTACTATGAATATGCAGCTAACTTGCACATGTACATTAGCTCAACTCCTCCTAAGCTCTGGATTTTGAGAGTCAATTGCCTCCTCAGTATTTCTAGAGGAATTTCTAATAAGTACTTTATTTGGTTTGGTTTTTTTGGGTCTGTTCGTGGAGCCTGAACTCTGGGCTTGGGCACTGTCCCTCAGCTCTTCAGCTCAAGGCTAGCGCTCTACCACTTGAGCCACAACGCCACTTCCGGCTTTTTTTCTCTTTGCTTATGTGGTGCTTATGTGGTTTGCATGCAAACCACTGAGCCACTTTCCCAACCCTAATAAGTACTTTAAACTTAATATGTTCAATATACAATCCTTTATTTCCTTGGCTCATTCTTTCTCATTTGGGTCAATATATATATATATGTATGTATATATCTATACATATGCATATATACATATAATATACACTTGCTTAGGATAGTACCTGAAGAGTTCATCTTTATTACTTACTTTTTTATGTTCTACTTTGAATTCCCTATTCAGACTGGTTAGTTTTACTTTCATGATATATCATGGATCTGATTACTTCTTGCCATCTCTATAGCTACCGCTAATGTGGAGAGCTGCGGGAGCCGCCACCAAAGATGGCTGCAAAAGCAACATTGTAGCTAAAATGGCGGGGCTGCGTGGTGCGGCTGCGACCTAAGATGGCGTGGGCTCCCGCCTTCCGTCTTCTCGGTGACGAGTGCTCTCTGTAAAAAACAACTCCTTATATGGCTATGACTTGGCTCCTAGTTTGCTTCCGTGTTTGCAGCCCTATCAGTATATGCCACATGGCGCTTCAGGATTGGCCATCCAGGAGGCTTATAACCGGAGGGGGGGGGGGAGATGGGAAGGAGAAACAGGAAGAAGCAGGAAGAAGCGGGCAGGAGAGAAGTAGGAGAAAAGAAGCTGTAAACAAGGTCCTGAATAAACAGTCTGAAAGAAGAACCTGTTGTCGCGTCATCCTTGCGGGTCGAGGCGGTTGCGACAAGTGGCGCCCAACGTGGGGCTCGACAGGATTCAGAACTTTCAGCGGTCAGGGTGGTGCACCGGTAAATTCCCAGGAAAAGGGGGAATCCGCGACAAGAGCGGGGTAATGTCCCAGGTAAGAGGGGATCTGCGATAAAATCGGGAGGGATTTTTTGCTCATCTCGGTAGATAAAAGAGAGAGTGGAAACCCGGGAAGAAATAAAATACAGGCCTGAAGTGAAAGTAACAAAAACAAACAAACAAACAAAAAAAACAACTAAGATGGGCGCTTCCTTGTCAAATCCAATTTTTCTGGCCCTGGAAGAGCTGCTAAACTCGAAAGGACTAAAGTTAAAAAAGGATACTTTACGGAGGTTCCTTGAGGAATGCAACATTGTAGCTCCTTGGTTCCTCATGGGAGGAAGTTGGGAGAGGAGTTAGATTTTGCTTATGAACAAGGAGCACTTAAGGGTGGGGTAAGACCAATTTGGAGGTTAGTGAGAAGTTGCCTGGAGGATCAGCGCTGCAGCGAGGTAGTGGAGATTGGGCAAGCGGCTTTAGAGAGACTGCAGGAAGAAAGATCAGAGAGAGGCAGTGTTGATAGCGGCACTGCAAAAAGGACAAGGTCAGAATCATACCCCGATTTTACAGAGCTCGATTCCCTTGAGGAATCTGACTTCGAGGAGGTTCAAGCAATCACAGAACAAATTGAAAGGACAAAGATATCAGATAAAGGAAAAGAAGAGGAAAAGGAGTTAGGGAAAGATAGAGGGTGCTGCTGTGGGACTTCCAGACACCCCAGAACAC
>NW_012267218.1:29189638-29196257 GCF_000151885.1 Dipodomys ordii
AAAGGGGGAGCTGTGGAGAGCTGCGGGAGCCAAGACCAAAGACGGCTGCAAAAGCAACATTGTAGCTACTGCCACCAAAGACGGCTGCAAAAGCAACATTGTAGCTAAAATGGCGGGGCCGCGTGGTGCGGCTGCGACCTAAGATGGCGCGGGCTCCCGCCTTTCGTCTTCTGGGGGACAAGTGCTCTCTGTAAAAAACAACTCCTTATATGGCTATGACTTGGCTCCTAGTTTGCTTCCGTGTTTGCAGCCCTATCAGTATATGCCACATGGCGCTTCAGGATTGGCCATCCAGGAGGCTTATAACCGGAGCGCGGGGGCGGATGGGAAGGAGAAGCAGGAAGAAGCAGGAAGAAGCGGGCAGGAGAGAAGTAGGAGAAAAGAAGCTGTAAACAAGGTCCTGAATAAACAGTCTGAAAGAAGAACCTGTTGTCGCGTCATCCTTGCGGGTCGAGGCGGTCGCGACACCACTGTACTCTACAGTATTCCATGGCTTTCTAGTCCTGATCTTTTCTTCTGTCCTGCCTATATGCCTTGCCACAAAGAAGCCAATACATTAAGAAACTTAAGATATATTATATTCCCTTATGTTCCATGTTATGTTTCCTTTCCTTAAAACTGCCCATTTAAAATAAAATGTTACCTTCTACTTTGCTTCCTGATAAATTGACTTTCTTCTGCCTTCTCAAAGATGAAAAGCAGGGATATTCCTTTTGTGGTTCTCTTTGTCTAGAATACACTTCCCACACATAGAATATATTCTAAATGCCTTTAGATCTCTACTCAAATTTCATCTCATAGTGAGATTTAATTACTTCATCTATAACAGAAAACTGTCAGGTCTAAACAAAATCACAACTCTTCTAAGGATTTCACAAGGTGGGAGGTGGGAAAAGGGAGTTTCAAATATAGGGAATTATGTGTTGTAAAAGCTGGAGGAAAAACTTGTGTCACCAAGATTAGGGACTACAGTAAATCACTGTTGTCTAAGGCTGTGGGGGAAGGTAATGACATTACTGAGATTGAAGGGCTTGCATTTTTGCTAATGCTTTTACTTTCTTTGCATCTTCTAATACCACAGGAATGCATTTCAATGGCAAAATATAACTAGGGGCCAGGAGTGGTGGTGTATAATATAGTTCTAGAATTTGGGAGGCTGATATAGGAGGACCCCAAGTTTGGGGCCAGAAATAGACTATGGCGTGAGATCCTGCCTCAACAAACAAACAAACAGCAACAACAAATCATTAAATCCTAATTAAACCAAAGCTTACAAGAAGGGTTGGACTACCCAGATTCCAGGCTTCCAGCCTAATTGCAAAAAGGGAGACTATAACAGAATTGTGGTAGGTTAAGTTTTCAACAGATAATATTGGCTTAAACCTTCTCTACTGACACTGTTTACCATTCTACTTCTCTTTATTTATGCAATTTATTACTATTCATTGACTACCTATCTGCCAATTACAATGTAAATTCTACATGGACAGGAATTTACCTATCTTTATTTCTGTTTATCAAGAAGAAGTTATCAGAACACTGATTACCATCAGTTACATATAAAATGAGAAGTGGTATGCCCCATTAGAAAGGAGTATTTTATCTCTAATATGTTTAGAATTGCTAGTGCATGGTGATAATAAAAACAGACTGATTTTTAGTCAGGTCTTATTATCGTTTTCTCATTTTCTGCAGACAAGAACATTCTTATTTCAAACTCTGTTCCCCTGGAAATTTGATAAAGATGAAATGTCAACTTGTTACTAGGCAACATTTCTTATGGTAAAAGTGGTCTTTGGTATCATATATGAGGACTGAGAAGTATTATAAATAAAGGTACTATAAATATTTAGTGGAGAGACACAGTTTTGGGCTTCCATGTGTATGGTAACACTTGTCACACTTACCTTATAGAGATCCTAAAAAGTACCCCCCCATATATATATTTTTTTAATAAGAAGTACTGGTATCTATATAGGACATGAGGCTCCTAAGTTTGGGTGCCTTCCACACTCTCCTAGTACAAGTCTTACTTCCTTGTACCTGAGCTGTCATTTGAAGAATTATCAGAAGTCATGGATGACTATATGGATTGCTAAGAGCTCTGGTCTCTCTGAAGAAAAAACTCTATTGGTTTCCCTGATGGATGGTAAGTTTCCTGTCAATAACAGTATTGATTTCAATATCAATATATAAATCAATATCCATTTTTTTTGTGGTACTGGGGATTGAATTTAAGGCCTTACCCTAGTTAGGCAAACTTGAGCCAAACCTGTAGCTTCTTTTTTGCATTGGCTATTTTTGAAGAGGAGGTCTCATTCTATGCCTGGGCTAGCCTGCACTGTGACCTACCTACTTGTGCTTCCTTATGTTCCTGGGGATGACTGGTGCCCACCACTGTGTCCAATCATTGTGTTTAGCTGTAAGTGGGACAACAGGTCCAAACCACCATGCATAGCTATTGGTTGAAATGAACTCTCATAAACTCTAACGTCCAGGCAGGCCTCAAAGTTGGATCCCTCAGTCTCCACTATGAGACTTATGAACTTGAGCCACTGTTTCTCACTTTCCTGCCAATATGTTTCTAAGTAAATGGGCTTAGGTACTTTCTATTTCAAATTTTTGCAATCTGATCCCTTTCCGCCCCACCCCCACCCCACACCCCCAGTACTGGGAATTAAAACCAGGGCCTCACACAGGTTACACAGGTGTTATACTTCTTAGCTACACTCTCTATCCCTCAAGGCTGAATGGCTCATTAAAAGAACTCCCTGGTGAGTATTACAGCATGTAACACATGCTTAGTATATACTTAAAGAGCAAATACATAAAATTTGGAATGTATGCCCACAATGGTACTCCCTAAATTTTAATATACAGTTCATTGAAATTGACAATGTCTGAGTCTGCCATTCTTTACAAATGACAGCTCTATTTTCCTAGTTTTATAATAATTTTATCATCTTCACAAAGTTATACAGTCATAATACTGGGTAGGTTTTAAATAGTATACTTAGATATCTTGTAAATGGGCATACATGAAGCCATATTTATCAACAGAAATCAGAACTAGTACTTAAGGGAAATTTATATTGTGTATGGCTAAATTATAGCCCTGCCACATTAACAGGTAACTGCAATTTTCTTTTGGTCTCTGAAAATAAATGAATTTATGTATGTATTGGGGGGGAGGGTGTCTTGTTTTCTGATTATAGAACTTCACAGAGAAAGAGAATTATTTTTTATCACTAGTTAAAGTATAATGCCTAGTACAGAGGTAAACAATAAACATTTCATTCAGTAACATTAAAGTATATCACCAGAAAGTCATAACTAGAGCTAATTTTGGTAAGAGTAGGGGAAGAATGGCAAACAATATAAATCAAAGATTTTATCAACAACAAAATAATTATCAACCCTTTTTGGTGATAATAGATTATGGATTATAGCACTTTTAACAAAAAATAAGGGCTATATATGGTATCTTGACTTAGATTTACTACTTATGCAGTTGGTCCATCCCTTAGGCAATAAAGATAGTCATTGTCTTAATAGACTAAAATAAATATTATACTTCCACAGCTTGATATCTGAAGTTTACAGCCAATTTTTTTTTTGTTTATACGTACTGACTGGGTTGAAAAGTCATTGGCTATAATGTTTCATCCTAAGAAATGGAAGGGGACATTTCTTAATGTATCATCTATAGTTTTTCCTTCTTCTTATCTTCTGTCTTTAACTATTCTGAGGCCAAATTATTATTCCTTAATTATAAAAATGTAATACCATTGGTAAGATCCATAACTTTACAAAATAAGAGGACAAAAATGCCTTTATCTTGTAAGCCTTCTCTCCCAGTTTTTACTATATATACATAGTTTATATATATATATACACACACACACACACTGTGTGTGTGTGTGTGTGTGTGTGTGTATGTTTGTGTGTGTGTGTATATTACCTCATTCCCTGTTGACATGACTGCAACCACTGGAAACTTATTAACTTCAACCTCTGTGACACCCACAGTTGCCAGGAGACCAATCTCTGAGGGACCCATGTGGGTTCCTTTGGCCAAAACACATTCCCCTCTTTTAATATCATGGCCAATAGGTCTGAAAGACAAGGCAGAATCATTAATAGTATGTCTGAAAATAACATTTTCTCAAGTCTGAGGTAAACTTTAGTATCAGAAAAGGCACATTCAAGGGGAGAAAAATAATAAAGATGAAGCAGGAATAAAAACATTGAGAATGTTCTAAAATAAGTGTTTGTAACTTAAGAAGATATCAAACTACAGAAGATAGAAGATTTTTATGTATCTATTATTTCTAAACAGGAATATATTACTTCATGTTTGAAAATTACTTTAAAGATTATGCTATATTGCATTATAGTTAAAAATACCAATTTCAAACCTCCTGTGACACAAAGCAAAGATACTTAGTGACATCCATAACTGGTTAGCTTTGTGGGAAATATAATAGTGCCAATGAAATTATTGTTATACTGGTAATTTCTATTTAGATTATTTAACTGAAGCCTTGGGTACATGCACTTCAGTCTGCTACCACAGGGATGGAGAAACACAATTTGTTACAAAGGGATTTTAGGCAAATCATTAGTAATGATATTAAACATGTCCTATTGTAAAAGAAAATGGAAGTATATGCACTATTATAGCAAAAAAGTAGCCTCATCTTTGTATATAAGGAATAGCAGATTATTTTACTATTAAGAATAGTCAATATTTGATTCTAGAATCCTCTGTGTTAATACCAATTTATGGATAATCTAGGGGTGGAGGGTAAATCTGGATCATCTAAGGGGACATGTTGGTTATTTGAGCTTATGACTTTACTTTTTCTTATGTGTTTTTTTTTACTTTTCATCTACATCATTACTTTTCATTAAAAAGTAAACAGGGCAGATATGGGATATAAAATTCTGAAATTTCATGGTGCTTCTTGTTTTTAACACTTGAAAGCAAATGGCTAATTGACCTGAGTCAATTGACCTGAGTTTATGATCATGTAGTTACAAAAGCTATACATGGCTGTGTAATGAACTTACCTGATATCTTGGCCTGGACGAGCCTGCACCAGAATTCGTACCTCAAGTTCTTCAGTGCCCTACAAAATGAGAAGGTCATATAATTTCAAATGCAATCTAATAGAATTTTTGATGAACAGAATTTAGCTTTTTAAGTACTTTTATCACCACATAAACTCAGAATATATAAAAATATAAATGAACAGAAAACAACTTGCTAACTAAAAAATTAGGTTTGATGTTAATAAACCAATCAACCAATATTTTCTTTAACTTTCATGATTCAAAAATGTATTAGTTCAAATGCAGAATCTTACTTTGTAAGCAATATTAAGTGATATATATGTGTGTATGTAAATATGCATATATATGCATATATATACACATATATATGCACACACATATGCCTACCTTAATAGATAAAATAAAATTTCATGAAGATAACCTTTCTCTTCTGTTCCCATGAATCATGGATTCAATACCATGTCAAGGTTCCCAAATTCCTCAGAAATTTCAGGGTAGTTTTTACAGTATATCTGATAGTAGATTTCTACAGACTAACTGCAATAACTAAACTAGGATGAGTTAAACCAACTTAACAGTCCCAAATCAAGCATTGAAATAGAAACAGCAATAAGATTCCTCCCACCTAAGAAAAGCCAAAGACCAGATGGATTTACAGCAGAATTCTACAAGGCCTTCAAAGCAGAACTCACACCAATACTCCTCCAACTATTCAATGAAATTGAAAGAGAAAGTTCACTACCAAACTCTTTCTATGAAGCCATCTTAACCCTCATCCCAAAACCAGGCAGGGACTCATCAAAGAAAGAGAACTATAGACCTATTTCTTTGATGAACATCGATGAAAAATTACTCAACAAAATTTGGGCCAATCGATTTCAACAATTCATCTAAAAAATCATACAATACAATCAAGCAGGATTCATTTCAGGGACAAAAAGCTAGTTCAATATATGCAAAGCAATTAATATAATTCATCACATTGACAAGAGCAAGGATAAGAACCACATGGTTATCTCAATAGATGCAGAGAAAGCATTTGACAAGATCCCATACCCCTTTATGATGAAGGCTCTGGAAAAACTAGGAATCCATGGAACATTCCTCAATACAATAAAGGCTGTATATGACAAACCTACAGCTTGCATTATACTTAATGGTGAAAAACTAAAGCCATTTCCTCTAAACTCAGGAGTGAGACAAGGATGTCCACTCACTCCACTTCTCTTCAATTTAGTATTAGAATGCCTAGCTACAGCAATAAGACAAGATGCAAACATAAAGGAGATCTAAATAGGGAAAGATGACATGATGCAGATGACATGATCTTGTATTTAAAGAATTCCACGAGGTGGCTCAGTGGTAGAGCACTTGCCTTGCATGCTCGAGGCCCTGGGTTCTTTCCTCAGCACCAAATAAGAAATAAGCCGGAAGTGGCACTGTGGCTCAAGTGGTAGAGTGCTAGGCTTGAGCTGAAGAGCTGAGGGACAGCACCCAGGCCCAGAGTTCAGGCCCCACGACCAGACCCAAAACAAAAAAAAAA
>NW_012267218.1:29199192-29218680 GCF_000151885.1 Dipodomys ordii
ACTTGAGCCACAGTGCCACTTCTGGCTTTTTTCTTTTTGCTTATGTGGTGCTGAGGAATCGAACCCAGGGCCTCAGGCATGCAAGGCAAGCGCTCCACCACTGAGCCACCTTCCCAGCCCCTGTACTTTGATTCTTGTCTATTAAATTCTTGGGATTCTTGTCTATTAAATTCTGATTTAACCTTCTGATATATATATTTCTTTTTCCTTCTGGTTCTAGGGCTTGAACTCTGGGCCTAGGCACTGTCTCTGAGCCTCTCTGAGCTCAAGGATAATGCTCCACCCCTTGAGCTACAGCACCACTTTCAGCTTTTTCTGAGTAGTTTATTGGAGATAAGAGTCTCATGGACTTTCCTGCCTGGGCTGGCTTTGAACCTCGATCTTCAGATCTCAGCCTCCTGAGTAGCTAGGATTACAAGTAGGAGCCACCAGTGTCCAGCTAACCTTCATACTTTATAAAAAGCTAGTGTCAGTAACAAACTTCTCAGCTAGAAGATATATAATTATTAATATTGTTCTTCTGTTGTGAGGTAGTTTCTTTGTTTACACAGGAATTTCTGTGTTAAACATATTTCAAATTCCATTATGATAACAGCCCCCAAACCCTTCTTCCTGTGACAAATGATTTTTCAAGCCTAATGCAATTTCTTATTTACCCACATATTTCTTACATATTATGGTAATGTAAGACCCAAACATAATTAAAAAAAAACACCTCAGGTCATCTCATAAACACTGTGGAAATCATGGACTTGCAATACTGCCATAGGAACCTGGTGGTGACATACATCATCTGATTCCCTGATAAGTTCAGTATCTTCCACTTGCACTACTGCATCAGCACCGCAGGGGATTGGAGCACCTGTTGTAACACGCATGACTTGTCCTGGCATTACTGTCTGAGTTGGCTGGAAGAAAAACACAAGAGAAACAATTGATTATTCCTATATCTGGAGGGGTTGTAGCAGTTTTGTAAACAATGAAAGAATCTTAATGGTTTTACTCATTCTGGCCTAATGTAATAGACACTAACTGATAATTAGGTGTAATCACACCCAAGAGGTGTCAATTTGATTTAAGCTGATTTTGTTTGTAAGAAAATGAGTTATCAGTTGTCTTTCCAAGTGCCTTGTTTTGATGAACTGTCACTTTTATTTACCCTACTTGCCCTTCACTAAAATAATATAAATTTTCTTATGTAAAGTGATTTAGGAGTACGTTAGGAAAAATGGTAGAACATAGGATATTGTGAGTGACAAATATAGAAACAGTATTTTATGTAATTTACTGATATTTTGAAGTTTGATAAAATCAGCATTTTATTAGCTAAAATTCTGTTTAAAAAAGGCAAACTAGAAAAGTTATCTTAATTACTGCTCTTGAAAATCTTTAAAAAACGTTTTAGGTCAATGATCCATTAGTAACAAATGTCTTACAAATGTAATTAAATCATTAAAAAGTAACCTGGTTTTATAATGACATGGATTAAACACTAATTTTGAAATTGAAAAAGAAGATATTCATAATCAATGTTATTGTACAGATGATATATGAGACAGGATCTACCCTATTAACTTCTACAATGAAGAAAACATATTTATGTAAGATTCATGTAGTAAATTTGGTCCGGCTTCAGAACAGTCACTTGTTAGGACCATAATTTAGAGTTGGAAAAAGGAATGTTTCAAATTTTCCCTACAAGAAAAATCCAATACAGTATTAATTTCCACATAGAAGACACATTTTCAAAGATGTCTACTAAATATTAAAAATGCTAAGTCATGAATTACTTAATACTATTGAACTATTGCTTAAATGGGGAAATTGGTGTGTGTGTGTGTGTTCCTGAGGCTTGAACACAAAGCTTGTTTTCTCAAGGCATTGTTCCACACTATTGAACTATTGCTTAAATGGGGAAATTGCTGTGTGTGTGTGTGTGTGTGTGTGTGTGTGTTCCTGAGGCTTGAACACAAAGCTTGTTTTCTCAAGGCATTGTTCCACTTGACCCACAATTCTACTTCCAGTGTTTTCACAGTTAATTGGGGATAAGAATCTCATGGACTTTCATGACTGGGCTGGCTTTGAATTGCAATCCTCAGATCCCAGCTTCCTGAGTAGTGAGGACTGTAGGCACAGGGCACCTATGCCCACCTAGTCAGTTTTTCTTTCCTTTTTGCCTTCCTTTCTTCTTTGCCCTACTCTTGCCTTTCTTCTCCTTTCTTCCTCCTCCTAGTCCTCCTGCCACCCTCATAATCCTAGGGGTATGAATTTAGGACTTGGTGGGCAGGTGCCCTATGATTGAGCCATGCTTCCAGCCCTTTTTGCTTTAGTTAGTGTCTCCCATTTTTTGCCTGGTCTAGCATGAACTAATTATTCTTAGTTATGCCTCTGGCATAGCTTGAATGTACCATAATACCTAACTTACTGATTAAGATAGGGAGGAGAGGTCTTGCTAACTTCTAACTTCTTTTGCTGCATGGCCTTGAATTATGATTGTCCTGATCTGTTTCCCAAACAGTTGGTCCTACTGGCATGAGCCCCTGGGCCTACCTACTGTAATGATTTTTGATAAGTTGGCTTTTTTTGATAATACATTCTAAATGGCAGGCAAAGGATTCTGATCAGCTATCATTACAGATAATTCAATGTTAAAAATACTGGATATATAAGAACATTTATATAGCCACTTAAAAGTAGACAATACACACTGTAAATGAATGGAGTCCACTGAAATGATACATTAAAATGATTTGTGAAATATTTCCCTTAGTTTGTTAAAGTTAATAGTTACCTATTATTTATTTTATATTTTATTTTACATTAAATTGTCATTTTAGTTGGTGGCACTAGGGATTGAAGTTAGGATGTTTTGCTTGTTATGTTGGTGTTCTACCACTTGAATCATGCCTTAAGTTTTTTTGTTCCTGTGATCTTTTTGCCTAGGCCAGTCTTATTTGGTTATCATCTTAGCTCCACTCTCTTACAGCTGGAATTTCAGGCAAGAACCACCATGACCAGCTTGTTTCTGAGATAGAGTCTCATTAACTTTTGCTGGGCTGGAATCATAATTCTCCTATCTCTGCCTTGTCAGTAGCTGGGATTACCATCACATGTGACCCAGAAAAATATTTTAACAGAGTTACTATC
Organism: Dipodomys ordii; assembly: GCF_000151885.1. Classification (NCBI taxonomy): domain Eukaryota; kingdom Metazoa; phylum Chordata; class Mammalia; order Rodentia; family Heteromyidae; genus Dipodomys; species Dipodomys ordii. The sequence goes on from NW_012267218.1 coordinate 29,202,340, forward strand.
CTGAAGCATGTCTGTGGCAACATTCTGCCATATATTAATCAATATAGGGTCTTTTTTTTTTAAAGTAACCATTTAAATTTTTTTTTTTTTTGTCTGTCATGGGGCTTGAACTCTGGGCTTTGGGCTCTGTCCTTGCCCTCTTCAGCTCAAGGCGAGCGCTCTACCGCTTGAGCCACAGTGCCACTTCCAGGGTCTTTATTTTGTCAGTCATGGGGTTTGAACTCTGGGTCTGGGCACTGTCCCTCAGCAGTTCAGCTCAAGGCTAGAGCTCTACCGCTTGAACCATAGTGCCACTTCCCAATTTCTAGTGGTTTATTGGAGCTAAGAGTCTCATGGACTTTGCTGACTGGGCTGGCTTTGAACTGTGATCCTCAGATCTCAGCCTCCTGAGTAGCTAGGCTTACAGGAGTAAGCCACCAGTGCCTAGTTCAACATAGGTTCTTTAAATTAAGAACTGATTCTTTTGGTTCTCAGGAGAACTATCCATTCATTAACAGGCTTCTAAGTAATCCTTCTATAACATTACTATAACTATGGTGACAAAAATTTAGAATTTCAAGCTCAAAGTATATGATGTAGAAATCTTCAGTTTCTTTGGGGCCTATAAATCTCACCTGTTCACCAGCTTGGGATTCCCCAATGATGAAACGATCTCCTGGGCCATCAGCAGCTATAATATAAAACAGAGCCAAGTATAAGCATCACTATGGACCTGTTGCAAAGAACAAGAACCTAATATTGGGTTTCAAAAATTTTTTTTGAACCAGGAATTTTTTTATTTGAGAAACACACTAAATATCTCCATGGCAAAATAAATACCAAAATACTTTAAAGCAGAAATCCTGTCTTACCAATAGGGAATGCTTTGGCCATAATAGTGGTTAGGTGGTACTGGGTTTCAAAAATTTTACTCCAATTACTTGGCAAGTTTTCAGAAAGGTGAGATATTGTTTGGAATTCCTGGACTAGACAATGGCTGTTACTGGTTGATATTTAGTATCCAATAACTCCAGTACAGTACAGGTGTTGATAATTGTGTGCTTTCTTGGTGACACTGCAGGTAGATTTCCGGTCACTCCATAATTTTCACACTTGTGCTTTTCTATTAGGATATTCTTTTTGCCTAGTGTAATATGTGAGTACACAGCCATTAATATGTTTGTGCATATACCACTATGCATGTCTCTGTGTTTCTACTTTTCTACAGACTTCTTCTTCCTGTCTGTCTTCATGATACTCAATTGAAGTAGGAAGAACATATGATCAGTTCTTCATTCTATAGTTGAAAAATGAATTACACAATAAGCAACTCAGAAAAGCACCTCAAACAAGTTTTGGTTAGTGGGATAGGCAGTGTTAAAGTCCAGGCTTTAACTACCCAGCACAGTCAAAACACTTAAAAAAATAATAGATCAGCTGAGTGCCAGTCACTCATGCTGTAGTCCTAGCTATTCAGGAGGCTGAGTATGAGGATCATGGCTTGAAGCCAGGCCAAACTGACAAATCCATAATACTCTTACCTTCAATTAACCAGCCAAAAGTCAGAACTGGTACTCAAGTGGTAGAAAACTAGATGTGAGTGAAATAGCCTACCTAGGACATAAGACCCCGAGTTAGAGCCACACAGCTGGCACCACAATACATCAGAAACAATGCTGTTTCTGAACTGGAATATAGAAGCAAAAACACATTACATTTCTCCCCTTCCCTTGGCCGATGTGCTGTCCTTGAGTTTTTTTGTTCCAGGCTGGTACTTTACTATTTCAGCCACAGTTGTACTTCTAGCTTTTTGGTGGCTCATTGGAGATAAGAGTCTCATGGACTTTCTTTCCTGGGCTGGATTTGAACCATGATCCTCAGATGTCAGCTTTTTGAGTAGCTAGAATTACAGGTGTGAGCTACTGATGCCTAGCTCTTTATGTGTTGCTTACATCTTATATTCTATCTAACTATCCTTAATTTCTAGTGCCGTAGTTGCCTGAAGGTACCAAGATGTCTTATCTTGGTACCTTCAGGCAACTACGGCACTAGAAATTGAGTCTGTGACATGCTACTTCCTCTACTTGTGGTATACTTTCCTTATCAGTGTCTTCAGATTAAAGACATCTTAGGTTTTAGGACTGAGCTCATGACTTTTAATAAAGTCCTGTTGGATTTGCCTCCCCTCAAGAGTAATCTGCTCCAGTGTAGCCTGGCTTCCAAATGTATTTGCAGTTAATTGTTTACTTGCTTCAAAGGAGTCCTTAGCATTTACCATATAGCATGTGTTAAATAAATGTACAATATGTGACATACTCAGAATATTCAATAAGTGAATAAGCATAGTTCCAAAGATTCTTTTGTATGTACAAATAAAATTACGAACACAAAAGTTCTATATCTGCTATTATTCTATGTATTTTATGCTGATACAAGTACATTTTCTTTGAAATCTGAATCTGCATTTCCATCATAAGAATGTTTAGGCTGAGTTGGGGTTCAAGTGGTAAGAGTATATGCCTAGAAATCACAAGGCCCCTGAGTTTAAACTCCAACACTTTTTTTTTAAAAAAAGAATGTTTAGAGAAACTGCTTTAATATGCAATGTAGATTATGTCATTTTGTATACCACAGTATCTAGCTCATTGTTAATGATGAGTTCTTGTTAAAAGAAGAGATAAATAAGTCTGAAATTTCAACAATACTTGGGACCGAAGTTTGTAAACTGCCTTGGACTTATAATACCTTGCAAAAAACTAAAAATAATTTCATAAATGTATATATTTAACCATTTCAACTAGATTATGAACTCTGTACCAGCTTTATTTATCTTTTGAAATAGTTTGCTATTCAAGTCTTTTCTCTAGTTCTTCCCCCTTTCCCCAAATGACCTCAAGGTTGCCATCAATATTGTGCATACATGCTCATACATCACTGAATGATGAGTACTTATCTAGAGCAAACTAGAAGAAAACCTAGTATTGGGCTTCAGAGAGGTAAATATCTGAAAGAATGCTTTAGAAGCAAAGTTATCAGGAAAGATGCACCATCTGGTGATAGAATCTGGGGATAGAATACCTGCTATCTGATGACATTTTCTACCTTTCCCTGACTTTCCATGTGGTAAATGTGACTATTGCTGGCAAAGGAAGTCTCATCCAAGCATCTATATAGAAGGTCCTTGGTATCAACAAAGGAATTCTTTTTTCTTTCTCTCTTTCCTTCTTTCTTTGCTAGTCCTGGGGCTTGAACTCAGGGGGCCTGGGCACTGTCCCTGAGCTTCTTTTGCTCAAGGCTAGCATTCTACCTCTTGAGCCACAGTGCCACTTCTGGGTTTTTCTGTTTATGTGGTACTAAGGTATCAAACCTGAGGTTTCATGCATGGTAGGCAAGCACTCCACCACTAAGCCACATTCCCAGCTCCAGAGGAGTCAATTTATTATTTACTCTGCAACAGTGTTTCCTAAACTTTAATGTATATCCAATTAATCTGAAGATCATATAAAAACAGTTTCTGACTCATCAGATCTGAGATCAAGCTTCTGTAGCTGCTGCTGTCCTTAGACCACTATTTTTGAAGAGCAGAACATTAGAAGACCAAGTGATTATTAAAAATTTTGGAATAAAAGGAAACAAGAAATAACTGGTGAATTGTAAACATCTGACTTTACGAGGAACATCAAAAGGCTTACCATTTATTACAAACAGAAAGCAATCTAACTTGGTAGTATTTATTTTAAATTATTAAGAAAGGTGCTATTTTCGCCTGTAATCCTAGCTACTCAGGAGGCTGAGATCTGAGGATCATGGTTCAAAGCCAGCCCGGGCAAGAAAGTCCGTAAGACTCTTTATTTCCAATAAACCACTAGAAAACCAGAAGTGGCGCTGTGGCTCAAGTGGTAGAGGGCTCGCCTTGAGCTAAAGAGCTCAGGGACAGCACCCAGGCCCAGAATTCAAGCCCCACGACTGACCCAAAAAAAAAAAAAAAAAAGAAAGGTGCTATTTTTTTCAAGCTAAGTCTTAAAATCTTGACTGGGAAGGGACAGAAGTGGAGGCCTGGTGGTATATGAGCCTAAAGCTTGGAAGAAATTAAATAAGCCATACTAGAAAAGATGGATAGATTCTGGGGGCTTCTGCAAAGCCTGGAATCTTTCCCTCACTAATTCTAATGAATTTACTAATGAGTTTTCTTTTCTGCTTTGTAACTGCAGAATTTAATTTGAGAAGCAATAAAACCAACATAAATCAAACCCTAGCAACACATGGATTATGTAAACAATTCATATAGGTTAATGCTAGACCTTGAAACTGTTCCTTTTATTTTGTGCAGATGACAAGGTTTGAACTCACATTTGCTTGGCTGCACTCTACACAATCTGAGCCATACCTCGAGCCCTGCTTTATGCTGGTATTTTGGAGAGTGTCATCAACTTTTCTGCCCAGACTAGCCTCAAACTGCAGTCCTCTGGATCTCAACCTCCTGTATAGTTAAGATTACAGACATAAGCCATAGGCACCTGGATTTTTTTTCCTGTTTCATTAATGTTCACCTGAGATTAAAGATTTATGGTTATATCATTTGATTTAAAATTGAAACCAGTAGATAGTCACTATACAGAAAATAAGTATCCTCTAACCACTGTCAAAGAAATATCCTTCATTTTCATTTCCCAGCCATATATGTGACCACTTCTTAAGCCTCTTATAACATTATCTAGTTGTTCATTTATTTTAAGCTAAGCATTTCTTTGTATTAGGGCCAAATAAATGGAGGCCTACATAAATAGCTTTAGAGATACCAGGAAAGTCTTTCACAGAGGGATTAACAATTTGTCTATTGTTTATGAAGGTACACTAAGAATGGATAGGCATTTTGTTTATGCTAAAATTAGAATTCTAGGAAGGTTTAGGGTGAGGAAGGTGATGAAGGAAGATGATGTGACTGGAGTAAGAGATTCAAACTTATAGCAATCATACTGAAGTATAAGCCAGCTAAACTATTTTGAATTTATAATCTGCTGTCCTTTTTTGTGGGCGGTAGGTAAGAGTATGCTGAATAAGTAAGAAACTATTTATTGTTACTTTTGGGAAAGGAGTACTCATTTCATTAACTACTATATTTTAACTGTTTTGGAATTAGCTAAAGTTACTTATTCTAAATTATCTATCTGCTCATGTAGGTAATATTCTCTGTATCATTGGGCCCTCTTCATCTAAACTAATCTACAGCGGAAGGCAATAATAACAGAATGTTGAGATGAAGAACTGCGACCCTGGAGAGGACTCAAATAAAACATTAAGTCCTAAAACATGAGTATCAAGTATCATTGAAAGACTAAGAACTAATTCTAATTCAGAATGGCTATGTACTATCTACATTAATTTTACTGCAGTTCAATATACTAGATACAGATTAGACCCCATAAAAATTTAATAATGGCCAGGCAGCTAGATAATAGGCAGTTTAAAAATTTTAAAACAGTTTTCCATAAATATTTAAAATAAATATGTAAAACAAAGACAAAACAAACCTAAAAAATAATCTTTACTGAAATGGCCTGGATATTTCTTAATATAGCCTTTCAAAATTGCATGTTACTCATGGATCTCAAAATAATTAAAAACACTCCCTTTTCCTAAATGATTCCAAAACAAGTTATGGAGGGAAATGCCTTTCAAACTGAACTTTTCCAAGAAAGTTAAACTTGGGATTGTGAGAGATTTTGGCTTTTGGCCTTCTCAACATCTAGGCAGAAATTGTAAGATAAGATACTCTCACATCTTTATCAGACTGTGTGACTACATCGATTAGCTTGGTCTTGTGAGGGAAAACTAAAAATTCAAAAATATAAAGGATAAAAATAAATTGATTCTTTCTTTAATATGTTACTTTAATTTCATTTTCCTACTTTTGTCTTTTAAATTCTTCCTCTGTTCAGATTTTAGTCTACAGGACTTCCTATTATTTTTGACATTATCATTTGCTTCCTGTGTTCTTTGTATTTTATTCTTTCTTCATATTGTTAAAATATTGTTTCTATTTATTTTCTTAGTCATTTTTTTACTATCTTGATTTTTCAGCCCACATACCTTAAAGAAAGTGATCCTCCAACTGGTTTGGAGTTTTATCCCAAATGTTTCTGAAGGATACTGGCTAATGCTTAGTGATCCAGAGCAAGTTAGCAACCTCTTTACACCTAGAGGGTTAGCAATGATCACAAGTGCCACTGGTTATTACTGGAAGGCCTAAGGTAAAGGCAGAGAAGAAGAAAAAAGGGAGAATAAAGGGAGTGGGGAGAAAGGAACTGAGTAAAGGAAAACAGGTGGAAAGAAGGAGGTACACGAAATAGAAAGTATAGAAAGCTACAACAATTGCCTCAAGGATTTTTTTTTTTTTTTAACAAAAACACTGTCTAGGTTTGGGGTTATAGCAATGAAAAGACCAATGAATGGTCCTGAATTACAGACAAAGTTGATAAGCTGTAAAGGGAAAAATCCAGCCTAAATTCTAAAACCATATTTCTTTGTTTACTGAGGACTTTTGCTATTTTAATTGTAATATAGAAAATTCATTCCTACTTGTGATGTAGCTATACCCACAAAGATTAACTTATGTTTTATGTCTCTGAGAAATGTTACATATCTTAGAAAACTATCAACACTTTATAGGAAAGAAATGTAAATCAGCAGCTAGCACATCTCTTGGATTTAAAAAAAAATTTCACGAGAAGTCATTGGAGATTGTTTTTTGAGAAAAAAAAGCAACATCTTTTGAATCAAAAGAATAAATGAGATTGAGCATATAATTTTACACAAATTTTCTTGAATAGATTTTACAGTAGCAGAAAAGCTCTTTTGTGACATGTAGGCTAATTTTTTGGCAACAAGGAAAACTCAGAACAATACTTTCTTTTTATGGAGCTGCTTTTACCTCTTGTAAAATCACAGAATATCATTCTCTTTGAGAGAAATTCTGCATAAAAAATTATTTTCTCCCTCTCCTATTTTATATTACAAGAATGTAAAAAACAGACTTGCTTGTCATGAGCATTTCAACCACTCTAGCCGTTTGTTCTACTTTGCAAATGAGAATTCTTAGTCATTTTATTATAGTCTTTATGACTACAAACTATCAGGTCAAAATAGAGTTTAGTTTTTAGATGAAGAATAAGAAACAAGAAGAATCAATGAAACTATGAGAAAAATAATTTTCCTTGTAAAACAATATTCATTTTCATAAATACTACAAAAGGAAATAATTTTAGAAGGTAAAATATAGTACTCATTATGAATTGGTTATCTGTATTTGGATTTTGCTTGTTTCAGAAATATTCCTGTCTAATAAGATCAAGCTAAATAAGGCACATTTAAGATAGACATCCTTAGAAAAAATACACTGGTATAAAAAAAGACACACTAGTACAAATTACAACATAAGGTCATTCTCTCCACTATTTTATTTACACAGAATGAAGGCAATAATTAATATAAATGTTATTCTCCAGATTTTTTGTTGATTGTTTGACAGGGAGGGTCTTGCTCTACAGCCTAGAGTGGCTTTGAACCTGTGATCCTCCTGTGTTAGCTTCCCAAGTGCTGGGATTATGGGAATGAACTCCATACCCACTTCCAAATTTTCAGAGATGTCTAAGAAAATACATCACAAAAGCAACAATAATAGGTATAGTACTATCATGTGATCATTTAAAAAATTATTGAGTGTTCTTATTTTGTGTGTGGCAGGCAATTGTCTTAAATCTTACAACTCTCTGCTGGAGTAAGTATTGTTATATTGATTGCTATTTTACAGATGAGAAAAATGAGGCTCAAAAACTTTAAGTGGTTTGTTCAAGGTTATAGAAATAAATCTAGTACTAGAACCCATATCCCCTGGGCTTTATTTGAAAGTTCCATACCTAGCCTTAACCCTTTGCTATGCTGCCTCCAATATAAAACAATAAATAATGGTAGGATAACATGGTGACTAATAAATGTGCTTAATTTTAAGAAAAGTATTATTTTAATGCTAGATGTGGTTGAAAAATAAAAACAAAAGCTTCATATTACCGTTAAAACCAAACTGACCTTTAAGGACATATGTTTATCCTGATTTGAGTGTTATACAATGTATACATGTATTGAGACATTACATGGTATTATCTATCTATCTATCTATCTATCTATCTATCTATCTATCTATCTATCTATCTACCTACCTACCTACCTACCTACCTACCTATTTATGGCTAGTGCTCTACTACTTAAGCCACAGCTTCACTTCTGACTTTTTGTTGGTTAATTGGAGAGAAGAGTCTTCCAGACTTTCTTTTCTAGGCTAGCTTTGAACCACAATCCAGAGTAGCTAGATACAGGTGTGAGCCACCAGCATCCAGACAGGATTTTTTTTTTGGTTGGTCGTGGGGCTTGAACTCTGGGCTTGGGTGCTGACTCTGAGCAATTCAGCTCAAGGTGAGTGCTCTACTACTTGAGCCACAGCTCTACTTCTGGTTTTCTGGTGGTTAGTTCTAGTGGTTAGTAAGAGTCTCGGGACTTTCTGTCTGGGCTGGCTTTGAACCTCAATTCTTAGATCTTAGCCTACTAAATAGGATTACAGGCGTGAGCCCAGTGTCTGGCTCAGACAGGAAATATTTTTGAAAAATTTAAAATAACGAGGCACAGATGGCTCACACCTATAATCCTAGCTACTTTTTTTTGCAGGAGGCTAAGATCTGAGGATCAAAGTTCAAAGCCAGCCTGGGCAGTCCGTGAGAATCTTATCTCCAATAAACCACTCACAAAACCAGAAGTGGCGCTGTAGCTCAAGTGGTAGAGTGCTCACTTTGAGCTGAGGGATAGCTCCTAGGCTGAGTTCAAGCCCCATGACCAACCAAAAAAAAAAAAAGAAAGAAAATGTAAAATACAAGCTTAGACTGAATAATCACTAACAGAATAACAATATAATAGCATATTTTATTATAACAATATATAACAATATATCACATTTTGAAAATTGCTAAGAATAGATTTCAAATAGTCTCATAAGAAATAAGAATGAAAGGCAAAGTACCATAATTAGCTCAATAAAACCACAGCAAAATGTATATCTATTTGTATGGAAAAGCAAAAAAATCTATGAAAAGTTTCTAAGCAATTTAGTTACATTTTGATCTTGAGTTCTTAAGGTTAGACTGTAGGCAGGCAAATACTATTTAGTATTTGCTTTTAAACTTCATGCAATATCAGGCAACTCTGAGGGCATGATCTGCCAGTACCATCTGGGGTTCCAGAGCTTTAAAATATGGCATCTGTGAGAGAATTAGAGGTTTCTCTCACGCTTGCCTTCATCAAGCCCTTTACGGATGTCTGAGTTTAAAGCAAGAGAACAGATTGCTTCAATTATTCCCTGTGTTGGGAAACTCTTCATTTCCCCAATCCCCTGCTGGGATCATATAGATGTTTTCAATTAGAAAACATCTGGAAAGCTTCCAGACCTGGGCTCTGTCTTGTTATAAGTGTAGGTGCCAAAAGAAGGAATAAAAAAACTTAGTATGAGTCTGATGGTAGTGAAGAATATTTATTTGTGAAGAAAATTAAAACATTTACCTCGGACAGCATAGCCATCTTTTACTGATGCTGGAAATGGGGGTAGGTTGTCTTTTGCATATACATCTTGAGCAAGGACTCGACCCATTCCATCTGAAAGAAAAGGAAGAAGTGTGAGGGCAGTTGAGTAGGCAAACAGTCATAAAGAACATATATATGAGTGCTTGTATGGCACAGCTTATAAAGGGCTCAGTCAGACCTCTTGTCCCAAAGAATAGAAGACAGAAAAGATGCATCCTGGTGCTTAAAATAAGAGATTACATACAATCAATGCATGATAGTGCTTACAGCAATTATCCAGAGTAGTTATACTGTCAATCAAGATGCGTTCACAAGATGTGTTATTAATCCTTTAACAACTTAAGTATGATTTTCCTTAAAAGCAAAGCCAAATCTTAAACACTGTCATATTTACTGACCCAGTAATTTCTCTTGTAGAAATTAAGAAAATACATTTATCTTTATCACATGTTTATTTCAGAGTTGGTTACATTACTAAAAAATGAAAAGAGACTCCAGATCAATAATATAAATATTTAAATGACCTATCCTTATGATGAACTATCATGCAGGTGAAAGTGCTATTTATGAAGAATGCTCATGGACAAAGGAAAAATTTTAAACATATTTTAAAACATGAAAAATTACAGGGTGTAATCTTTACTATATTAATATTTACATACCAATAAAAAGACAAAAATGATTTATTTGAAAATTTAAAAATGTATTTGCTTTAAGTTTTCTGAATATTAGAATTATGATTTTTATTCTGAGAAAATCAAACCAATACAATAAAAAATAATGGCTTCCACAGAACACTTAAAAGCATATTTTTTCCTTCAAAGAAAGTTGATTTCACAGATTTTTTTAGGTAACAAACGACTTACCTACTCTTCAAACTTTAAAATATGCAAACTTTTGACTTTATAAAAACCAAGTTGTAATGGTTGAAAAAAGTGTTGTGTTGGGGGAGGGAAGGGATAGTAGAAGAAAACAAAGGAGGAAAGGAGGGGGTAACAATGCTCGACAAGAAATGTACTTATTACCTTACCCATGTAACTGTAACCCCTCTGTATAACGTTTTTTAAAAAAGTGTTGTGTTGTCCAACAACTGATCTCAAGGCATTTTCTATCAACAGATTTTTTTTTTAGTAACCATACATTTCCTTTCCAATACTAAATGAATTCTGGACACTTCAGTATATTATAGCATTTCAAATGAGATCACTCATGGCTGGTAGCATGACTTAATCTTAGCAATGGGTACATACTCATTCATGCAAGCACACATGTGCACACATGCACTATCCTTAGTCATGACCCTCTTGAAAACAACTCCATCTGTGGCACAGCAGTAGTAGAATGAGATCACATGAGAATATGACACAAATGTTAACAGTATGTCACAGCCTGAGAACTCTGCTTTAGCACCTTTAAGATCATATGCCCTTATGGAAATGAGTGGGGAGCCTTGTTTCTGATGTCAGAGGCTGGTATCCAGTTAGTAAGAGAAGCTGAGAACTCTTGGCCGTGAAAGACACTAGTCTGCATAGCACTAAATGGCCATCATCTATCTATCTATCTATCTATCTATCTATCTATCTATCTATCTATAATTTAAAAGTTTTCATATTATTTTTGACTGGCAGAGATCTATCTTGTTTTAAGCTCAATTATTTGTAGACATTCCTCAATTTGCGTTACATATACTTTAAAGAAATATTTTTATTAGTATATATTACTTGTATAAGGGGGTTTCATTGTGACATATCTACACATGCATACACACACACCCATTATATCATTCTTCCTCAGTTCTCCTCCTCTCTTAAAACAATTTCAACATTTACCCTAATTCACACTCTTAATTACTCCCCACTTGCTGGTACCTGTGCCAGTACAGAGCTTATTTCATTTTCCTATAATTCACTTTTTTTCTTTTTAAATATATTAACTGTACAAGGAAGTTTCACCATGGTATTGCACACACAAATATACTATAACTTAATAAGATTAACCTCTCTTTATATGTCTTCCCTCTCCACTCATTGTTCATCAGTTATCAGTGTGATTCCTTATGTCATCCTTACACAAATAAACAATGCATTTCAATATTATCCATCCTCTTTCCCTTCCCACTTCCCATCGCTTCCCCCACATGATGTTCTCTAGTTCCATCCTCTTTCCTAAAAATCACTTGATTTTTCTTTATATGTGTGTGTGTGTATGTATATGTGTGCGTGCATTTATTTACTTATTTATTTTTTGTCGGTTGTGGGGCTTGAACTCTGAGCTTGGGTGCTGTCCTTGCACTCTTCAGCTTAAGGTGAGCACTTTACCGCTTGAGCCACAGCACCACTTACGGTTTTCTAGTGGTTTATTGGAAATAAGAGTCTCGAGGACTTTCCTGCCCAGGCTGGCTTTGAACCACAATCCTCAGATCTCAATCTCCTGAGAGGTGTCGGGGTGTGTGTGTGTGTTTATTGTCAAGGTAATGTACCTCCAGAGGGGTTACAGTTGCTAGTTCTATCCTCTTTCCTAAAAACCATTTCATTTTTCTGTACGTACACACACACACACACACACACACACACACACACACACACATTTGTTGTCAAGGTGATGTACCTCTAGAAGGGTTACAGCTGTATAAATAAGGTAATAAGTACACTTCTTGTCAAACTTGTTTTTTATGGCTGTATAATATTCCATGATATATATGTACTGCATTTTCTTTATCTAGTCAGTGTTGGCTGGACACATAATCAATAAAAAAATAAAAACCTTCCATTCATAAACAGCAGCTAAATGATCTCATGACCACTAAATCAGCACTGCAGAAGATATTTGAAGAAATCCTACACACATAAGACAAATGAAAACAGAAAAATACAGGACAGAATAAATCTCACTAGTTGAATAAGTTAGTAAAGGAGAAATAGAAAATAAGTAAATTTCATAAAGGATAGGAAATATGGCATACCTTCCAATATTAACACTGAAAATTAATGGTTTCAACCCTTTCATTTTAAAGACATAAAACAGCAAACTGGATTAAAAAAACAAAATCCAACCATTTCTTGCCTAAAAGAAACACCTATTATTGACAAAGAAAAATACAGTCTGAGAACGAAGGATGAAAAAAAGATTTTCTAAGCAAATGGACCCTGAAGACAGGCAGGAATAGTTGTACTTATGTAAGATAAAAACAGACGTAAAAAAAAAAAAACTAGTCAAGAAAGATAAAGGTCACTTCATATTAAAAGTGGAACAACCTATCAAGAAGAAATAAAAGTTGTTAACATATATGCACCAAATATTGGGGCTCAGGACCTGGGAAGGTGGCTCAGTGGTAGAGCGCTTGCCTTGCATGCATGAGGCCCTGGGTTCGATTCCCCAGCACCACATAAGCAAAAAGAAAAACAGCCAGAAGTGGTGCTGTGGCTCAAGTGGTAGAATGCTAGCCTTGAGCTGAAGAGCTGACCCAGGCCCAGAGTTCAGGCCCCACAACTGGACCCAAAACAACAACAACAACAACAACAATAAATATTGGGCTCTCAAGTTTATTTAACAAAAATACACATAGACTTAGAATGACTGCTCAATAATAGTGGGAGGTATTGCAACATATCATCATTTTAGTGTGTGGAATATTAAGGCGAAACAGTTAAAAAATATCTTTTTTTTTTTTTGCCAGTCCTAGGGCTTGAACTCTGGATCTGGGCACTGTCCCTGAGCTCCTTTTGCTCAAGGGTAGCACTCTACCACTTGAGGTGCAGCGCCACTTCTGGCTTTTTCTATTTATGTGGACTAAGGAATTGAACCCAGGGCTTCATGCATGCTACGCAAGCACTGTACCACTAAGCCACATTCCTAGCCCTCTAAAATGTTTTTAAAGTCATAGAAAATGCTTAAATTGTCATTGTTATTTTTAGTGTTTAATGATCAACTAATAAAATTAATTAAGTAATTGCAATACTCAGGTCAAATGAGTGTCACTGATGAATGAGTGTCATATAAGTCCAAGATGAGAATTTTCCTGTCAGGATTTGGTACAAATTAACAAAAAAGTCAAAATGGTCATTCTGTGACTTCAATCTGTACTTTTTTTTTTAAATGATAATCTCTTAAATAGCTGTCCTATAAATTGCCCTATGTTTCACTGTGAACTTAATTCTTATAACTTTTATAATTTTGGGTCATGAAATCTGGTACTCTAAAAATTTCCCAACTTCTCCCACACTGATTGATCTTAAGTTAGGATATTACTGTGGTTATTAAAAAAAAGGAGAGATCTCTTTTTGGGAATTCCCATAATTGCAGGAAGAAGGGATTCTGATGCTATTTCTTCTTAAATAATTTGTTTTCTTTCCATTTTAAATGCAACATGCTTTATTGTTTATGCTCTAAAACCAACTCAATGCTATTAATAGAAATTATGGCACTTCAAAAGAAACATGAAAAGATTGTTAAATATACTATATTAAATGATACATGTATATTGAAAATTTGAAAATATAAAAGGTACTTACAAAGAATGGAAAAATTAAGTAACGTTTTTAAAGACTGTATATTGTACGGTGTATGCTAGTACCAGGGGCTCGAACTCAGGGTCTTACATACTCACTTTTCTTGCTCATTGCTGGTACTGATCTATCACTTGAGACATGCCTCCAAGCTCTGCTGTTTTGCTGGTTAATTGGAGATAAAGTCTGATAGACTTTTCTGCCTGGGCTAGTTTTGAACCATGATCCTCCAGGTCTCAGCTTTTTGAATAACTATGATTGTAAACGTGAGCACCAGTGGTTCATTTCTATAAGCATACATATATTCAATAAAAGCTGTGTGCATCAACTTTAAAAAGCTTATTGAAAAATTAATTTAGTTACATTTACTTTTCTGAGACAGGGTCTTGCTATGTAGCATAGGCTGGCTTCAACTTCATATATAGCTCAGACTGGCCTTGAACTCACAATCTCCCTGCCTTGCCTCCTAAGTCCTGGGATGACAGCTCTGGGGCACTACAAACAACTTCCCCTCATTATTTTAAATGTGCACTAAGTTCCATCAAATTTGGTTAAAGTGAGATAAATTTATATGTTTTTTGTTTAAAAAGAGGATATATGTATGTGTACTATATATATATGTTACATATATATATATATATTATACACAAATACATAAAGGTATACATTGAAGGGAGTCTACCTAGTCTACCTAGTTGTGATGCAGTATAATTAGGCATTGGATTCATATTCAAATAAGTTAATTCACTTAAAAACCCTCTTTATATAAGGGGGTAAAAGTACAGTTATTGTATTCACCATAGTGAGGGGAAAACAACCTGAGGTACCTATTACAGAGCATTTATTGGAAATACAATTTTTTAAAATTGTAAAGATACTGTACAGAGGGGTTACAGTACATGAGTAAGGTAATGTGTACATTTCCTATCAAGCATTGTTATACCCCTCCTTTGTTTTTCCCCTCCTATTCCTTCCCTCCCCACTTCCCCCACTCCACCCCCCCAAGTTGTAAGGTTCATTTTCAACATAGTGTCCTGTATATCTCATTGTTACAATGGGCCAACATTCTTGTTTCAGCATTTTGTTATTTCATTTCTCCTCCTCAAATTAGAAAACTGTATATAAAAGATGAAGGGCACCAGAATAATACCATGGGACAAGAATATACAAAAGAAACAAGAAATCATATAGTATATTAAAAACGACAATGACCAAGAAAAAAAACTCTTGTGTCCCTTATCTTGGGGTTCATTTTGCTTAGCATCATCTTATATGGTCATATATACATAGCTTTTGACCTCTTCTGCTGGTCTGGTAAGATTCTCCTAGACGTATACTAGTTATTGCAAATAAGGGAAACCATGAGACCTTTGTTTCTTTAGGTCTGGCTTACTTTGCTTAATATAATTTTTTTCCAAGTCTTGTTGTCAAGGTGATGTACCTCTAGAAGGGTTACAGCTGTATAAATAAGGTAATAAGTACACTTCTTGTCAAACTTGTTTTTTATGGCTGTATAATATTCCATGATATATATGTACTGCATTTTCTTTATCTAGTCAGTGTTGGCTGGACACATAATCAATAAAAAAATAAAAACCTTCCATTCATAAACAGCAGCTAAATGATCTCATGACCACTAAATCAGCACTGCAGAAGATATTTGAAGAAATCCTACACACATAAGACAAATGAAAACAGAAAAATACAGGACAGAATAAATCTCACTAGTTGAATAAGTTAGTAAAGGAGAAATAGAAAATAAGTAAATTTCATAAAGGATAGGAAATATGGCATACCTTCCAATATTAACACTGAAAATTAATGGTTTCAACCCTTTCATTTTAAAGACATAAAACAGCAAACTGGATTAAAAAAACAAAATCCAACCATTTCTTGCCTAAAAGAAACACCTATTATTGACAAAGAAAAATACAGTCTGAGAACGAAGGATGAAAAAAAGATTTTCTAAGCAAATGGACCCTGAAGACAGGCAGGAATAGTTGTACTTATGTAAGATAAAAACAGACGTAAAAAAAAAAAAACTAGTCAAGAAAGATAAAGGTCACTTCATATTAAAAGTGGAACAACCTATCAAGAAGAAATAAAAGTTGTTAACATATATGCACCAAATATTGGGGCTCAGGACCTGGGAAGGTGGCTCAGTGGTAGAGCGCTTGCCTTGCATGCATGAGGCCCTGGGTTCGATTCCCCAGCACCACATAAGCAAAAAGAA
>NW_012267218.1:29230966-29233146 GCF_000151885.1 Dipodomys ordii
TCAGAAGAAGAAATGGTGGGTGTGGGGGTGGGGGGGAGGGGGGACATGGGTGGTAAGGGGTGGGATATCGGAAGGGATAGGAAGGGGAAACAAAGGAGGAAGCAACAATGCTTGATAAGAAATGTACTTATTATCTTGTCCATGGAATTATAACTCCTCTGTACGGTATTTTCATAATAAAAAAATAGTGCTGGTAAAATTATAAATTAGTGTAGTCATTATAGAAATTAGTTTGGAGGTTCCGCAGGAAACTAAAACTAGGGCTGGAGATCTGGCTCAAAGAGTAATAGTCTATCTGTGATTTCAACTCAAGGCTCTAAGTTCATATCACAGTAGTAACAACAACAACAAAAAAGAAACAAAAAATAGAAGTACCATATCTTAGCTATGGTAAATAATGCTGCAATAAACATAGTTGTGCTGGTAGCTTTAGTATGGTCTTGTTTGTGATTATTTGGGTAAATGCCCAAAAGTGGGATTGCTGGGTCATAGGGGAGCTCTATGTGGAATCTTTTGAAGACAGATGCCCCTCAGTAGATGAATGGATCAAGAAAATGTGGTATATATACAGAATGGAATTCTATGCCTCCATCAAAAACAATGACATGGCCCCATTTGTTAGGAAATGGAAAGACTTGGAAAAAATTATATTAAGTGAGGTAAGCCAGGCCCAAAGAAACATAGGTCCCATGGTTTCCCTTATTTGCAATAACTAGTATATGTCTGATTCAAGCAGAAAAGGTCAGATAAGTTGCTGTTAGGGGAATGAACCCCAAGATAAGTATTCAAATGTTTTTTGTTTTTTCCTTTCATGCAATTGTTGCTAACATATTTATAAGATGATTTCTATGTTGTTTTGTATGTCCCTCCCCCACGGTATAACCTATGCTTTCACTGTATTTGATGTTGGTATAATTTGTGGAGGTGAAGGAAAAAACAAATTGTTTAACTGGGGATACAGGTGGACCCATTGCAACAATGAGATGTACAAGTCATGTCGAAAAATGAACTTTACAACTTTGGTGGGAGGGGGAGAGGGGAGTATGGGAGGGGATGGGAAGGAGAAACAAAGAAAGGCAACAATGCTCAATAAGAAATGTACTTGTTATCTTGCCCATGTAATTGTAACTCCTCTGTATGGTATTCTCACAATAAAAAAAATAGAAGTACCCTATTATCCTGCTATACTACTTTTGGGCATATATTAAAAAAAGAATATGTTAATATATAATCATGATACTTGCACACAGATGTTTATAGCAGTACTACTTATAATAGCCAATAATGATGGTATCAGTCTAAGTGTCCAACAACATGTAAATGGATAAAGCAAATGTGGTTCACCTACACAATAGAGGATTATTCAGCAATAAAGGATTATTTCATAGGAAATGGATCGAGTTGGAGACCATCATGTTTGAATGAGATAAGCCAAGTTCAAGAAGTCAAATACCATGTTTTCATTTATATGCAGATTCTAGATATGAAAAGACAATATAACATGATTGTAAAGGGAGATTGGGGGGATGGAACCAGCAGGGGGAGGTGCAGGACCAGTAGGTGGGGGGGGGAAAGGATAGAGTGATGGAAGATAAATATGATCCCAGTATGTAAGAAAATAGCATGATGAAACCCACTAAAATTGCTTTAGGAGGGGTTAAGAAAATTTAATATAGATAGGATGAATTTCATTCAAATACATTATATGACCATATGTATCACAATAAAATTTCTGTACAATTTATGCTAATAAAAACAAACCACAATGACAGTTAACTACAATGTAAATTTATTTGTAAGTGACTTTCATTGAGGTCTGGCCAATCAAATACCATAATAATATACAATCACACCAGTTTAATCAGAGAAAATGAGAAAGAGAGCTGTTTCTGCTTTCTATTCAGCTATATAGCTACACAGGTCTCAGGTCTGATCTTCCTGTCATATGCTGTGATTTATGGTACAAAGTAATCTTACAAAACCTTTCCTTCTAAATATGCTTAGTTTCTGAGAAAATCGTATTTTTTTAGTTATAAAAGGTTTATTTATTGAGAATACTTGGTATTAGAATAAAAAGGAAGTTTTCTTTTCATCAGCAAGTTTGACTGCCACTGCTAACATAAAATATATCACTATAGGGGCTGGGGAGGTGGCTCAGTGGTAGAGCGCTTGCCTTGCAT
>NW_012267218.1:29233196-29240512 GCF_000151885.1 Dipodomys ordii
CCCCCCCCCCCCGCCACATTTTCTTGATCCATTATGGAAATACAATTTTTGAATATAAAGAAGTTCACGCTTATTTATAGGTATGATATTATACACATACGTATGTACACACACACACATACAGAGTTCACAAACATATATACAGGAGTCCTTTTTTTTTTTTTTTGTCAGTCGTGGGCCTTGAACTCTGGGCGGGCCTGGGTGCTGTCCTTCAGCTCTTCAGCTCAAAGCGAGCGCTCTACCACTTGAGCCACAGAGCCACTTCTGGTTTTCTGAGTGGTTTTTTGGGGATAAGAGTTTCATGGAGTTTCTTGCCTGGGCTGGCTTTGAACCGCAATCCTCAGATCTCAGCTTCCTGAGTAGCTAGGATTACAGGTGTGAGCCACTGGTGCCCGGCCATTAGTCCTTTATTATTTCTAGTTTTTCTTCATTGTTTCAATTATCCCCCAAACAACTATGGGCTGAAGTCTAGTAATAAACAATTGAAAAGTTTAAAATTGTGTACCATTGTGAGTAGCATGAAGAAATACACTACTTTATTCTGTCCCATGACACAAATCATACCTTTTTCTAGAGTATCCACACTATATGCACTACCAGCCCATTAATCATCTGACAGATACTTTGGCAAATCAGATTAACTACCAAGGCAATGCAATGCTAGTACTCAAGTAACACTCATTTTCTTAATATTAACCCCAAGGTAAAAGTACTGAGGCAAAGGAGACATCAGGGCATAAAACATAAACCTCTGGTACTATGTGGTAATACTGAAGGGCCTATATAATACTGGGTTCAGTATTATCAGCAGCACCCTTTGGAGGGTCCTTAGAACATATTTTCTATGGATTACAATGGACTACTGTAAAAAAGTTGGTTAAAGAAATGTAGACAGAAGTATAAATTTAATGATGTACTAAGATGCAGAAATAGAATATGAGATATACATATGTTAGAGATGTAATGAGGATAGATGTAATTTGTTCAGTTACATAATTAGTAAAAGGTAACTTTTAGTCCCTCAGCTGGTAAAAGGCAGAGCCAGGTAAGGAGTATCTGATGGTAAAATGCTTTCAAGTAAATCTTGCTCTCTTCTTCCTTATTCTCTGCTTCCTGAGGAGGAGTTAATGAATTCCTAGCATGATTTGTAAACCACCTTAGTGAGGACAGTTTGAATGAAATCAGGAGAGGAGAATCTCTGCTACAGATAACTGCCAATATTTAGGCAGCTAGTAAGCTAGAAGTCAGAAATAGGAACATGTGTTCGTGATGTGGTCAGTATGCTAAAAGAGATGTTTCATCCTTTCCAATTCAGTTCAATAGGAAAGCTCAGTTTCCTCAGCTAGCCCTGCTGAAGCTTTCTGCAGGAAAAAAAAAAAGAAATCCAAGTCAGAGATGCTGAAATTGTTAATCATGTAATTTTTTTTTTTGGCTAGTCCTGGGGCTTGAACTCAGGGTCTGGGTACTGTCCCTGAGCATTTTTTTACTCAACGCTAGTACTCTACCACTTGAGCCACAGCACAACTTCTGGCTTTTTCTGTTTATGTGGTACCGAGGAATTGAATCCAGGGCTTCATGCATACTAAGCAAGCACTCTACCACTAAGCCAAATTGCCAGCCATAATCATGTAATTTTGAACAAGAAAGCTAGTGATTGTAGTCTAAGACAAAGTTCCCAAGACACTAGAATCTTTTCTTTTGGCACTTTGTAATTTTTTCATTGTTAACTGAGAGAAAAGGGCAATTTCAGGGAATAATGCCAGAATATTCAGTTTGTTTTATACTTGCTAGTGCTATACCAAGTATGAAGGTGTAATTTATTCATGTCATTACATTTATCAGTAATAATGATGAATCATAAATGGTAGTCGTACAAATATCATTCATTATGTCTGGTGTGTTAGTTTTAAATAGCTATAACAAAATAGCTGAGAGAATAAAAGGAAGAAATATTTATTTCAGCTCATAGTTTTAGAGGTTTCAGTCCATGGTCAGCCAGACAAATTATTTCTGGTTTGTTATTTGGTGAAAGATTATGGCAGAGGGGCAAGGAGGAAGAAAGTTATTTATCTGATGGTACAAATAGGGAACAGGAAGAGGTCAAGGTATAGCCCCAAGGACACAGTGGCTTACTTCATTCAACTATACTGTACCAGGTAAAGTTTCCAGCACCTCCCCAAATAAATAGCTCCTAGCTGGACTAACCTCTCAACACATAGCCTGCCTCCCTCCCTCCCCCTCTCCCTCTCTCTCTTTCTCCCCTCCTCTCTCCCTCACTGTACTATATATCCAAATCATAACACCAGTTATCCTGCTCTGAAGAAACCAAAAGAAAGCTGTTTATGTCAACAGAGTATTTGGTCCTTAAAAGTCTCATTTGGAAACAGAGGATAAAAATAGCAGATATGTGAAAGGGTAGACCAAAGACAAAAGAAAACTACTGTCTTTTGAAGTAGCTTATATCGGCAATCCTAGCTACTCAAGAAGATCATAGTGTGAAGTTATCCTGAGCAAAAAGTCTGTGAGTGTACATCTCAACCATTTGAAAAGTTGGGCACATGTCTGTAATCCTAGCTATGCAGGAGGTGTAAATAAGATGATCACAGTACTGGACAGCTTAGGCAAAAACTTCAAACCCTATCTACAAAAAAAAGTAAAGGAAAAACGCTGCCCCTAGAAAGCATGAGGCCCTTTTAAGTAAAACATATGCCCCTAGCCATCACAGCGCCTTTTAAAGAAAATATAACTTCTTCCATTATTACTTATATATTCCTTTCCTCCTTGTTTTCATATCCTGAGAGTAGCTCAGTCATGAAAATCAGGCTTTTTCTGTTAAGATGTATCTTGCTATAACTATCCAATCACAGGGGAGTAACAAAATGTCTGTCTTTTCCAAGGTTAGCCTGCCACTCAAGCACAGTTACAGTCACATCAAATCCATACACTGTCTTAAAGGCAAGTGAGAAGTGTGGGCTTATCCTGAGGTTAGAATTACCAGTTTGCTGCCAGGGACATTTAGCTTACCTTTTGGTTGTGTCTTTGGCCTCTTCTCCCTTGTGAGGAGCTGGGGTCGGAGCTGTGAATTATTTTCTACTCCATCTTTCTGTTTCTTTATCCTTTTCAGCTGTCCTATCACTACTTTCCTGATGCTCTCTCTTTCTTCATTTTGAATCTAGTCTCTCCTTTTGCTACCATGATCTTATTTGCAGAGCCCTAAGAGGATAGTTCTACTCCATTTTTGCCACATGTCCAAGTAAAGAAAACATTGAAAAATGCAGTGATAATGTGTTTCTAACCTTTTTTTCTTCTGGGGAGAACTCCTCTTTTCAGTAAGAGAATTACAGGTCATATTTAACTTATGACAATTCATAGTGACCCACCCTTACAGCACTCTTCTTTCTTTCTTTCTTTTTTTTGGTTGGTTGTGGGGCCTGAACTCTGGGCCTGGGTGCTGTCCCTCAGCATTTCATCTCAAGACTAGTGCTCTACCACTTTAGCCACAGTACCACTTCTGGCTTTTTCTGCTGATGTGGTACTGAGGAATCAAACCCAGGGCCTCATGCATGCAAGGCAAGCACTCTACCACTGAGCCACCTTCCCAGCCCAGCACTCTACTTTTCAATGCACGATATGTCACAAACAAATGCCAGTCTGTGTTATTATAAAGCATATGAACATGAGGGAAAAGATAGTTAAATCAGTTAGGAAAAGATAGCAGACACAAGGGAAGTCCTCACAGAGAAGAGGCTCTTAAGATTCATCTTAAGAATTTATTAATTAGTCAGAGAAATAAGATAAAGCCTCAAGCATAACCAAAAGGTTTAGAGGTATGGTTATCAACATAATCTAAGTCTTAGAGGTAAGAAACACAGCACATCAGGTTTGTGGAGAAGAAAGTTTTGATGGTAAAGGAGTAAGAGAAGAAAGTATAAAAAGGATATGTCAAGGAGTTTGGTTTTATCTTGGGCTATGCTCACCTTCACTGTTCTGAAGAATTGTAGTAGGAGTGTTAATAACAAATTTGCATCTGAACAGATTACTTTGACATCTAATCAGATAATTGATTGGGAAGATGTTAATTGGAGCACATATAATAATCCAGGAAGTAAATTCCAAAGACCTAAACAAAAACAATAGCAGTTGGGATGGAGATCGAGAGATAGGTTCAAGAGGATGTATTGCAGAAGTTGAGAAAGCTTAGTATTTCTCATGTTAAATTTATTGGCATCAGATATGTAATTTACACAACATATGATTTTTTAGCTCTTACAAAGTCTGGACAATTTCACAGATTTTAAAAATCACTCAATAATTGGTAAGCGGTATTAGAAACCACTAACATGCAAAAGGCCATGTACAGTGCACAAACAAGATATGAAAATAGGCATAGTGGAAAACCCTAAATAAAGCCTAATTCAAGGAACTGACAAATAAGGCAAGTCTGAGAAAGAGCCAGTAAAGGAGATGAGAATATTGTTTAGTTACATTTCTTGGCACTGACTATGATTCATAGGCAGCTGTTTTATTATAAAAAATATGTCTTAATGCAGTAACTATCTTAGTAGATGCTTAACCAACATTTGTTGACCAAATTGAATTATGCTTTTTATTTTTATTTTTTTGTCAGTCGTTGGGCTTGAGCTCAGGGCCCGTGTGCTGTCCCTGAGCTCTTTTTCTGAAGGCTAGTGTTCTACCACTTTGAGCCACAGCACTATTTCCAGTTTTCTGGTGGTTAATTGGAGATAAGGGTCTCATGGACTTTTCTGCTTAGGCTGGTTTCAAACCATGATCCTCAGATCTCAGCCTCCTGAGTAGCTAGGATTATATGCATAAGCCACCAGTGTCTGGCACGCTTTCTATATGATGTTTTCGAAGTAATTAAAGTGCTTATGTGTTCTCTGTTGCATTAAAAATTGAGTTTATCCAATTCAAAGGTTGAATTCAAACCCCATTATTATTTTTCATAATCACGGTGGAAACATTTGAGAAAGAAGTTAACCATCCATGAAGAGTTTGCTTACTTACGAGTGACAACTGCTCTGATGAACAAATGAAGAGGAAATACCCCATCAAGGGAAAAGAGAATACATCTGACAGCATTTTTCTCCTGCAGGAAAAATGAAATGGCCATTCCCAAATCCCTTTTAAATGTGACTTAAGTTTGA
Organism: Dipodomys ordii; assembly: GCF_000151885.1. Classification (NCBI taxonomy): domain Eukaryota; kingdom Metazoa; phylum Chordata; class Mammalia; order Rodentia; family Heteromyidae; genus Dipodomys; species Dipodomys ordii. The sequence continues at coordinate 29,238,362 of NW_012267218.1, forward strand.
TTTTTCTTAGGACAAATGTTAAAGAAAACTGTTAAAAGACAATAGGGATAATTAATTTACTTCTATGATAGGTGAACTATTTTTAAAGAAATTTAACAATAATCAAGTAATGATATTTAGCAAGTTGAAACATTTTATGTGGAACCACTGTAAATCAGGAACTGTCTGTAGGTTTTCTATACCAGGTCAGTGTGGTTATAAAACAGTTACTGCTCACTTCTGGCAGAAAGTCATCAGATAGACTCAGCTATCATTCCCTCCCTTAGTGGTAAGTAAGGAAACATTACTCATTTCAGGCTAGAGTATTGCTATTTTGAATATAAAACTGCTCTTTTTCCCTATTTTTTAATTGAAAAGGAATTTTGTCCGTGCTATATTCTGTACTGCTAAGGATGATATAATTGAGAACAAAAATCCCCCAAAGTATTTACTTGTTATGACAATAGCAAATCATCTTTCTCATTCAACAAAACGGTACATTTATGTTGTGTGAATCTTACTTGGAAAATGAAGAAAAGAAAGGATAACAGGTAAAATATATAGTACCTCGGTAATTGATGATTTCTGTCCCAAGCACCGGCGTCATCTCCAGGACTGTAATAAAGGCTTTGTCCATAGATGTCAGAGGAAAAGGAGACATCCGGTGTCTTCTAGCTACCTTGGTGATATCCACAGCACTGTGGCCTAAACAGGAAGATAGTTAACTGAGAATATGACGGTGAACACTGGTTAACAAGTATTTAGTAAGTAAGGGATTTTAACATCCAATTTCAAGTGCCCTGGTAAAATGTTATTTTTTCCTGCTCTGAATACATAGCCATGCCATACATACATACATACATACATATATACATACATATGTATATATATATTTGCCTAGATCCAGAGCAAGTAAGCAAAGAGCTAAGATACAAACCTAGGTAATCTTGCTTTCACAGTTTGTGGTTTCAACCAAAAACTGGACCATGCCACTCTCTGCTTACAACTCTGCAGATATTCTATTTCACTTATAGTAAAATTTTTCTTAGGACCCATAAGCCCAGAATATTATTGTCCCTATAATTATATTTCTTAACTTCTCTAGTAATGCTAGCTCCTTTCTTTTCATTAATCATACCAAATATATTTCCTCTCAGGGCCTCTGTACTTGCTGTTTTCTCTCTTGGATGATTTCCTCAAGATTTTACAAGATTATTCATCAATTATTTCTTTCAGGTCTCTGCTCAAATATCATATCAGAGAGGCCTTTGTTGACGATATGTAATAGTATCTACCATCATTCTTTATTCCCCTTATCCTACTTTACTGTCCACATTACAGAAATCTTATTACAAATAAAAACATAAAAGACACAAAGCTTTCTGAGGGAAAAACCCCACAAAACTTTAGCATTTTTAAAACTCTTTCTGGAACATGGATGGAGACACAGTAATGATTTTTCACCTAAGATTGTAAGCCCATACATTAATGGAAATATAAGAAAAAAAAGAGTCCAAGTCCCTAGTGACAAAGGTGAATTGCTAGATGAGCCATGACTGCATGTCTCTAGACTTCTGATGTGTAAATCAGCTCTTATCTCTTTAAACCAGTTTACAATAATTATACTTATTCCTTAAGATTGTTTCTAGCGGTTGCATTTTCTTAAATTTAGTACTTGTACTGTACCCTCAGCAGTTACTCTAGACAAGATTAGCAGAATGACTTAAAAGCTAGGCGCTGGTGGCTCATGCCTATAATCCTAGCTATTCAGGAGGCTGAGATCTGAGGATCACCCTTCAAAGCCAGCCCGGGCAGGAATATCTGGGCAGGAATATCCATGAGACTCTTATCTCCAATAAACCACTAGAAAACTGGAAGTGGTGCTGTGGCTCAAGAGGAAGAGCACTCGCCTTGAGCTGAAGAGCACAGGGACAGTGCCCAAGTCCAGAGTTCAAGCCCCACGACTGACAAAAAAACAAAACAAAACAACCCACTTCTCCAGTGTTCCCATTCCAAGACTAATAACATTGTTAAAAATATAAAGCCATTTCTACTTTTTTTTTTTTTTTTGGTTAGTTTGTGGGGTTTGAACTCAGGGTGTAGGCACTGAACCGGAGCCTCTTTGTGCACAAGGCTAGTGCTCTACCACTTGAGCCACAGTACTAATTCTGG
>NW_012267218.1:29245427-29367813 GCF_000151885.1 Dipodomys ordii
AAGAAAAAAGCCAGAAGTGGCACTGTGGCTCAAGTGGTAGAGCGCTAGCCTTGAGCTGAAGAGCTGAGGGACAGTGCCCAGGCCCAGAGTTCAGGCCCCAGGACCGGACCCACTCCCCCCAAAAAATATTTATCACTATATATTTATCAAGAATAATGAACCAGGTAGCTATGGAGCTGGGATACACAGTTACATATACTCTCAAAGAACAGCATTATAGCCATGTGGCAATAAATAAACAAAAAATAAGTAACAAGAGAAAATGGTAGTATTCAATAGTTCTTTATTGCAATGGATAATCTCATTTTTTGGTAAACTGTAGTGGAACCTATAAGCCAGAAAAAAAAATCTTTCTCAACTCTAAAAGATATTAGATCTTCTTCATAATTTCTTAAGACTTGTGCCAGGTATTACATGATATTAACATTTAAATATCTGCCTAACCTTATAAACTTAAGACAGAGTTTTATATTGTTGTATCTTTTGCCATTTGAAGGAAAAGTGTCCTTCCTTCCTTCCTTCCTTCCTTTCTTTTCTTCCTTTCTTCTTTCGTTATGTTTCTTGGGTGCTGTCCCTGCGCTTTTCAGCTCAAGGCCAGCACTCTACCACTTGAGCTACAGCGCCACTTCCAGTTTTCTGGTGGTTAATTGGAGATAAGAGTCTCATGGACTTTGATGCCTGGACTGGCTTTGAACTGCAATTCTTGGATCTCAGCCTCCTAAGTAGCTAGGATTATAGACGTGAGCCACCACCAGTGCTAGGCAAGTATCTTTCTTATACTTATGATACTCAGTAAACACTTGAAAGGCAAATGAATATCCAGTTTTTTAAACAAGGATGAAAGTTGGTAATTAGCAAAGAGCAAAGCAAAATTGTGCCTTCTGCTCTAATTTTTCACTTTTTTAAACTCTGAATGTTTTTACAAAAACTCTTTTCATCTGGGCTATTGTAGAACTGCTATACTCCTGATCTCAAACTCAAAAAATATCCTTTTTTTTTTTGTGCCAGTAGTGGGACTTCATCTCAAAACCCTGTACCCTTGCTTAGGTTTTTTTTGCTAAGACTGGCCCTCTACCAATTAAACTATACTTCCACTTCTAGTTTTGGCTGAAGAATCTCATGAATTTTTCTGAGTTGGTTTCAAACCTTGATTCTCATGATGTTAGATGAATAATTCACTTTATTAATGGGATACTATGTGGTATTTTAATACAGGTATACATGTTGTTTAATGATTAAATAAGGTTAAGCATATCTGTCTTATCAAATAATTTATCACTTCTTTATGAGGAAAACAGATAGCATGTACTTTGAAATAAACAGTATATTATTGCTATCTAGTCATTCCATTGTGCCAAAGCACACCAAGATTTCTTACTCTCAGCTAAATATAACCTAGGACCCATTGATATACACTTCCCCATCCTGGTCTCCACTTTTTTTTTTAACCAGCTACTGGTAACTAATATTCATCTCTCAACTTCGATAATTTTTTCCCCGATTCCATATATAAGAGTGAGAACACGCAACATTTATCCTTTTGTGTTGGTATAGTTTGGATCTTAAATACTGCCCCAACGTTCTTGTGTTGAAGGTTCCTATTGAAGCAGTGTTGAGAGGTGGAAATTTGAGGTGTGAGTGGATCACAGGGCTCTGACATCATGAATGGACTAATCCATTCAAAAGATTCATAGCTTAATGGGATACTGGAGCTGACAGAACTTTAGGAGGAGTAGGTAATTGGGAGCATGTCCCTGAAGAATGTGTTTTGTCCCTGGACCCGCATTTCTCTCCCTGAATTTGGCCAGCATGTGGTAAGCATCTTCGCTCCACCATATATTCCTCATCATGTTAATTCCTGCCTCATACACCTAGAAGCAACACAGCCAAGCAACCATGGACTAAAACCTCTGAAACCAAGATTTAAAATAAATCTTTTAAGTTGATCTCTCATGTTTTTTATTTTATATTTTTGGTCAGTCGTGGAGCTTGAACTCTGGGCCCTGTACACTGTCCCTGAGCTCTTCAGCTCAAGGCTAACACTCTACCACTTGAGCCACAGCGCCTACTTCTGGCTTTTCCTGTGTATGTGGTACTGAGAAATTGAACCCAAGGCCTCATGCATGGGAGGCAAGCTCTACCACTGAGTCATCTTCCCAGCCCCTCTTATATATTTCTTTGACAGTAAAACCAGAAAATAAAAATATAGCTTACTTCACTCCATACAAAGATCTCTAGTTCCGTTAATGATATTGCAAACAACAGGATTTCATTTTTTTTTATGGATAGACTTCCATTCTATGTACTACTTCACCCATCCATCAGAGCAAGGAGCTTCCTTTAACAGATCTATTTCATTTCCTCTGTTAGACGTCAATTGTGTGTGTGTGTGTGTACGTATGTCTCCACTTCTGAGGCTTGTACTCAGTCTGGGCACTATCCCTGAGCTTCTTTTTGTTGAAGGCTAGTGCACTACTGAAGTATTATTGTTGGTTAAATATTTTATTATTTTTATTTTGAGGAGATAGAGAATAGAACACTAGAACACTATTTTCCTGACTTCTTTCTCAGGATCTATATTGTTGGTTTATAGAAAAGTGACAACTTTCATATGTTCATTTTATATTCTGCTAGGTTGTTGAGAATGTTTATTAGTTCTGGAGGTAATTTTATTTTGTGTGAAATCTGGAGTCTTTTAAGTACAGATTAACATATCATCTGCAAATAGGTATAATTTGACATCTTTCTGTATTCAAATCTTTTACTTCTTTCTCCTTTTTTATTACTCTGGCTAAGAATTCCAGTAGTATATTGACAGAACCATGTGATTTTTTTGTCCTTGACTAAATTTGTGTGATGTATTATATTTATGGATTTATGTATGTTGAACCATCCTTGCATCTTTGGAATGAAATCAGTGTCACTTTGTATGATCTTTCCAATGTGTTGTTGAATTTTCTAAAATTTCAGAGAGAATTTTTACATTTATTTACATGAAAAAGAGATGTCTGTATTTCTTTTTGTGTCCTTGTTTGGTTTTGAAACAAGCTAGCTTCATAGAATGGGCTTAGTAGAGTGCTTTCCCTTGTATTTCATAAAAAGTATTGGTGTAAATTCTTTCTTAAAGGTGGATTAAACTTAATCCACCTTTAATGTGGCTAGATCCTGGGCCTTTCTTTATTGAGATACTCTATTATTGCTTCACTCTCTCACTGCTTGTTATAGACCTGTTTAAGTGGTTTCTATCTTCTTGGTTCAATTTTGTCTAGTCAAATGACTGAGATCTTTTTTTTTTTGTTGGTCATGGGGCTTGAACTATGGGCTTCTGGTTTTCTAGTGGTTTACTGGAGACAAGAGTCTCATGGACTTTCCTGCCCCGGCTGGCTTTGAACCATGATCCTCGGATCTCAGCCTCCTGAATAGCTAGGATTATTGGCGTGAGCCACTGGCACCTGGCTGATGAGATGTTTTTTTACCATTGTCCAATGAATAGCTAGGCTTATAGATGTCTTTAATAATACCCAGTTTATTTGTTGAGATGGGATCTTGGTAATTGTTTGGATTTGTATGGAACTTGATCCTTTTGGTCTCTGACCCTCAAGTAACTAGGATTACAGGTGCATGAAACCATGCCTGGCCTTAAATCTATCATATGTGTGCATGCATGTGCATGTGTGTGTGTATTTGGGTACTTAGCCTCCAGCTTGCTAGACAGTTGCTTTACCAGTTGAGTAATGCCTCTAGTACTTTTGCATATTTTTTTCAACAGAGTCTCATGTTTCTGCCTAGGCTGCCTTAGACCATGAAACTCATATTTATGCTTTTCATACAGCTGGGGTGACATGTGCATGCCAGTATACCCCAGCTTCTTATTGGCTTGCTTCCCCCCTCTCTCCCCAGCTGGTCTATCATGATCATTCTGATTTCTACTAAATGAGCATCTAGGATCACAAGTGTGAGTTACTACACCCAGCACATCTACCAACTCTTAATATACAGTTTTCATCTTGATTAGTAACCTATTTTTAAACTTATAAATGAATGAAAGGTGCTTTCATATTGTAGAGCAGACTGAAGTAGAAACAAAGTACAAATGATAGTTCTTGATTCAATAAAAAATCTTAGGAGGAAGCTTTATGCCTTATAATAATTTTAAAAAATGTCTGAATTACCTAAGTGTGAATTATTTTTCATTCTTTGAATATATTGAAAATCTCCTAGAACACTGGTTCTGTCCCTATTAATTCTAGTATTTCTAGTTCATGTATTTGCAACTAGAATCCCTTTTATTTCTACTTCCTGAATCTTTCTGAATAGCAAACTACCTATGACAAGTTTCTTAGGAAATTTAAAGAACAAATATGATAGTAATACATATGATCAGCTTAAACAGTTAACAAATGCGTGGTTCAGATGTCAGAAACATTTTGCCTTTCACAGAAATCGCTCCAATTAAGATAAACTTGGTTTCAAAGCTCTAGGAAACACTGAGTTTATAGATTTAGGAGTACAAGACACATTACATATGTGAAATTAATTTCATTTTGCCTTCAATTTACAAGTTTTATACTTGTGTATTGAAGGTAATTAGCCTCATAGTATTTCTCATAAAACTAGAGTGCAAACATTTGCTTATTTTCTAGGGCTGACAATAATAAAAATTATTAAAGGAAAATACTCCTGAGGTTTCTGTACATCAGGACTGTAAAACAGCATTTTCATAAAATGTTAGTTCAGTGCTTTGTATTATTGGTTTACAACTCACAGAATGAAATTTCAGTTCTTTACAGTGGTATATGATTACATAAAACTATTGTTCATTTTCAGCTCCTCTGCCCATTGCCATGTTAGTTAAAATATAAACAATATTGTAAACATCAGAATACATGGTATTATTTCATGTTTTTATGCCACAAACACTATGTTCTTTGTCTGGAATAACTTTTCTCTCATCTTTTTGTTTCCTCAGAAATTACTATTCCTTATTCACAAATTTATTTTAGTGAGGAAGTTATCAAATAGTGATATGAATATGTCAAAAATAAACTGGAGCAAGCTTGAAGAGTATCCCTTTGGTCAAATTTAGTACAAGTTCATCACCAAAATAAATTAAGATAGTAACAGACTTTATTTGATAAAAGGAAAATAAGACTATAAACACATAGTAGTTCTAATGTTAAGAAGTACAATTTTCTGGGCGCTGGTGGTTCACACATGTAATCCTAGCTACTCAAGAGGCTGAGATGTGAAGATTGTGGTTCAAAGCCAGCCCGGGCAAGAAGTCTGTGAGACTCTTATCTTGAATAAACCACTAGAAAACCAAAAGTAGTGCTATGGATAAAATGGTAGAGCACTAGCCTTTAGCTGAGGAGCTGAAGGACAGTGCCCAGGCCCAGAGTTCAAGCCCCACGACTGACCAAAAAAAACTCCCAAACATGATAAAGATGAAAAAGTGATAAAAAAATTCTTAGAATGCCAACTGATAAATGAAGAAGTATTAGAATTAGAGAGCACCACAATGGCAGCCATCATAGTGATAATTGTTTCAGACAAAATAAACAATCAATTCTTAAAATTAGAAGGCTTCAACCACAACAAAAATATGCTTATATAGTCTCAACATATATCCACACAAGATACTTACTAAATACAGAGCAAAAGTAGTATTTCTCAGTGGAAAAATCTAACACTCACCGTTATGACCAAGTTATCAAAGTTAATTATCAACAGTCACACAATAGACCAACATCATAAGCCCCCCTGTAATGATGTATTGGAAAAAAATACATCACATTAGGTGACAAATGATATAATAAATCATGATGAAACACCATAAAAATCTAATCTGAGGGACACTGTACAAAATAATTGACCTACATACTCTTCAAAAATATTGAGGTCATGAAAGACAAAAACTTGAGGAATTGTTCTAGATTAAATGTGCCTAATGTGACATCATAGCTAAATATAACACATGATTCCGGGCTGGATCCCAGATCAGAACAAAAGAATAATTTTTCCTTTTTCTATAAAGAGCATCATTTTAAAAAAGCACAATTTAATTGGTATGATATTATATAAGAGTATTGTGGCAATGTTCATTTCTCGATTTTCATAATTGTACTGAGGTTATATAAAATAATGTCTTTTATTCCTTCCTAATCACCCTGTTTTACCCCCGATTCACATTGAAGCATCATGTCTGTAATGTACTCACAGGCAGTTTGGGAAAATAGTATATTAATAAAAAAAGATAATAGAACATATTTTAATATCTGAGGAAATCTGGATGAAAGGCATTCAGGAATTCTTCATGCAATTCTTGCAACATTTCTGAAACAAAATTTTTTTCCAATAGTATCCCCTCTATGAAACAATGCATGACCTTTATATTCTTAAAGAAGTCAGGCATTACAAATAACTCTATTTTAGGATTTTTACTGAATATTTCATTATAACCAAATAGTCATATTTTGTTACACACAAGGCCTGTTTTCTTAACTACTTTCTCAGTTCAAGGATGAAAAAGTATCTTAATATCAACACCCAAAGATGTTATGACGACAGACTCTAAACAGATCTTCAAACGTTATTCTGGTCAATTAGCTCAAAGTTCTCTTTACTAGAACTATCGATTTAAAAAAGTTACAAATAGACTAAAAACTACTTACATTTCTCCTCTTCTTCCTAATTTTTCATTCAACAGTTCTGAGTCAGTTTCATAAGCAAAAAAGCAAGAATAAGAAAAAATGATAACCGTAATTTTTAGTTAAAGTCATATAGTCAGGAAATAGAAAATTACCCTTGCTCCATGTCTGCACTACATAGTTAAATGATTAAATAATAGAACTATATGCAACAGTAAATTCATTTTTAAAGGCTACCTTTTTGCTTAGGAGATTTATCTATTTATTTATTTATTTATTTATTTTTTGGGTCCGGTCATGGGGCCTGAACTCTGGGCCTGGGCATTGTCCCTCAGCTCAAGGCTAGTGCTCTACCACTTGAGCCACAGCACCACTTCCAGCTTTTTTCTTTTTGCTTATGTGGTGCCGAGGAATCGAACCCAGGGCCTCAGGCATGCAAGGCAAGCGCTCTACCACTGAGCCACCTTCCCAGCCTCCGAGGAGGTTTATTTTTATAAGGCCAAAGTAAGAAAAAGTAAATAATTTTCTATGACCTAATGTGGACCTGTACTTGCCAGGCAAGCACTTGAGCTTTATCTACAGCCTTTTTTTGTGTTAGTTTTTTTGTGCCAGTCCTGGGGCTTGAACTCAGGGTCTGGGTGCTTTGAGACTCATTTTGCTCAAGGCTAGCTAGCATTCTACCTCTTGAGCCACAGCTCCATTTCTAAGCTTTTTTGGTAGTTAATAGGAGATAAGAGTCTTATGGACTTTCCTGCCCAGGCTGGCTTTAAACTGTGATCCTCAGATTTCACTCTCTTGAGTAGCTAGGATTACAGGTGTGAGCCACTGGTGTCTGGCCCTTTGCTCCTTTTGAAGTTTTCTCTTCAATTTGATACTAACATATTTTGGTATATGCCTCTTTGATTCATTCTAGTTGTTGTCTCTTGAGCTTCATACATTTAGATGTTCAGATTTGGGGTGGTTTGATCATTATTTCTTTGAATACATTTTTTTGTCTCTTTCTCCTCATTTTCTTTGGGACTGCCTGTGAAATATATATTGATTGGCTTGATGGCCTCTCATAAATCCCTTTAGTTTTCTTCACTTACTTTCTTTTTTGCTTTCCTGACTCCACAATTTCAAACCATCTATCTTTGAGTATGCTGAAGTGACCTGCTCTGCAGAAGACACTGGCAGGTTTCTATTTAGGTAAATTTATCCTTCAGTCAGAACTACCCTCTTATACAAGAGTTATGTACTGTGCTGCCCCAGGTTTGTACCCTCTACTCCCATTCCATGCATGCTCTGGATGCAGGTCTGAAATTATTCCAGGAGAACCAGTGCTATAGTAAGAGTACACATGATCAAAGGCTTCTATGGCTTGGTATGTGCCTGTAGTTCTAATCTTGAACTCCCAGATTGCTCGACAAACACACTTTACATATCATTACTAACTCTTTAGGTGGGATACTTGGTACCCTGAGCACTAGTGCTGACATCAGTTCAGACCAATGCTATATTCTTTCCATGTGCTTTGAGCTCTATATCCTGGCTCCAAAGTCTGGAACTCAATTCTTAGATAGCATATATCAAGAGAACTCTCATGAACCTGTCTCTGGCTGTGACCTACTCCATGGGAGAAGAAGACATCAGGATTATCCCAACAGCCTCTGCCAGCAAATACCCCAACAGCTTTCACTTCTATGAGAATCCTTAGCTTTAGCTATTGAAGACTTCTGTAATTGATCCTGATTTCAGTTCATGGAGTATGTTGCTCTGCCCTCTGGAGCTGGAACTGCCATACATTCTACCTCACAACCGCTCATATACTGGTGAAGATTTTTCTAGCAAAACCACTCAGTAAAGTCTGGAAGAAGTGGCTATTTCATCACATATGCAGATGTCAATTGGAGGCAAAAAATAAAACAAAACAAAAACAAAAAACAGAACCATGGAGAAACACATCAAGGAAACACAACATTATTAAAGCAACCATAATTTCCAATAACCAACCCTTCAGCAATGGAAATATGTATATTTCCTGAAAGAGAATGCAAAATAATATTTAAAGGATATTTAATGAGATGCAATAGAACTCAAGAAACTCAGAAAACACATAAGTTCAATAAGGAGATAGACATTATAACAGAACTATATAGGACTTCTGGAACAGAATTATGCCAAGTAAACATCAATCAACAAGCAGATTTGATTAAACAGAAAACAGAATTCTGTGCTACTGAAGGTGGCAAATATGACAACTCTCCTGATCTAGTCTTATAACCTGTATAAATATATTGAAATATCAAATATATCCCATAAATATACATAATTACTACATGTCAAATAAAAATTAAAAAAACCTATTTATTTTTGTGGTTCTGTGGTCAATGTCATGGACTTATGCATGCAAATCATGCATTATACCACTGATTTCTATCGCCAACCTTCACAAATAATCTTTGTTTTTTTGTTTTTGTTTTTGTCAGTTGTGGGGCTTGAACTCTGGCCTTTGGCACTATCTGTGTGCTCTTCAGCTCAAGGCACAGCTCTTGGGCTCTTGAGCGACAGCACCACTTCTGGCTTTCTAGTGGTTTATTGGAGATAAGAGTCTCACAGAGTTTCCTGCCTGGGCTGGCTTTGAACCGTGATCTTCAGGTCTCAGCCTCCTGAGTAGCTAAAGATTACAGGCATGAGCTGCCGGCACCCAGCTCACAAATAATTTTTGAACTTGAAAATAGGTCATTTGATAGCATCAAAGATAGTTTATACCCAACATGCTTTAAACCACCACTCTCAAATCTTTGTTTAAGGATTAGAATGGGTCGAGGTCTGGCATGGAGCCTTTTCTGAGGTAGAGGGCTTATGATAAGAATACACATGTGAGCTCTCTGTTGGTCAGGAAGTGGGGCTGGTGCTTGGTCTGGCCTGCAAGACATGGACTCAACTAAAAGAATAAATGGAAGGACAGCCTGAGGGATTGGTCAAAATTTGGCATTGCAGATCATACTAGTTCTAGGTTGGACATTGGTATGCCCTTTTTGCTTCTAAGGTAAGAAAATGCAGGAAACACTGGTGTGATAAAAGTTTCTAAGCCAACCAGGGTAGGAAAGTCCATGAAACTCTTACCCCTAATTAACCACCAGAAAACTGGAAGTAGTGCTGTGGCTCAAGTGGTAGAGCACTAGCCTTGAGCAAAAGAGCTCAGGTACAGCACTCATACCCTGAGTTCAAGCCCGACAACCATCACTACCAACAACAAAAGTTGCTTTAGAAATAAAATCTACAGATTACTTAGTGATAATGAATAGAATCTCTTCCAAATACATACTTCAAAATACATACTGCATTGTGGAACTGGAGAAATACCTGAGATATGAAAGCGAAGTTTATGTTAAGACCAATGGAAGATGGATTGGATGATAGTTTTAATACATGGCAATACTACCCACAGCAATGAATTCATTTATCCCCTCAACCTCTAGTAATATAAAAACCAGTACTCAAATTTAATAGAATGGCAAGGGCTCTAAATCATTAAAAAAAAGATATTAAAAAAGAAAAGAAAATTGGAATTCTCTTACCTCCCAAGTTTGAAGCTTACTAGAAGGCTATAGTAATCTAAACTTGCATCAGGCTAGATATACCACAACAGTAGGTATATGCTAAAAATAATTGAAAACAAGTACTCAAAACAAACATTCATGCCAGCATTACTGAAACAGCCAAGAACTGGAAACAGTTCAAACATCTGAATAATGGTTAAACAAAATGTGGCGTAAAGATAAAATAGAGTTTTATACAGCCACAGAAGGAATGAACATATATATATATATATATGCTACAGTGTTGGTAAAGCCTGAAAAAATTAAGCAACATAAAAGAATCCAGACTGAAAACATCTTATGTTGTATGAACCCATTTATGTGACATAGAGAGATTAGAGGTAGAAATTCCTAGAGATAGAATCCCTACTGGTAGTTTCCAGGTAAAAGTGAAGAGGAAATTCTTAATGGGTGTGAAGTTTCCTTTTGGGATGTGAAATTATTTTGGAACAAGATAGCAATAGATGTGCCACACTAGAATTTATTAACAATTGATGTTCACTTTAATTTTCATTATGCAGATTTCAGATGTACACACATACACAAGCCCACGCATACACAAAAACAGACTGGATCTCTGTGAACCAGCAGGAAATGCTAAGATTCAGACAAGGAAGTGCTCTTCCTTAGTGTGGTAACATCTGATTGTGAGATGCTAGCATTTGATACGTCCTTGGGAAACATAGTTAAGATTAAGGCTTCTCACTCTCCATAGGTTAAGGATTTTGCTTTGAAAAATCCCTGGAGACTAAGAGCCTCCTAACTGGGGAAAGGGAAGTATCTTTAAAGTTCCAATGAGGTATCACAATAGATCAAAGTCTGATTTCTTTGAGCTCCCAAATTAATAGGTTTATTTTGTCTCATAAGTGTAGGGAATCCTTTTAAGGCCTACTTAGTATGATTAAATTTGAAAAGCCTTTATTCTTCGTAGATATCTGTCATTACTTTTTTCACTTTGTTTTTGGGGGGGGTGGGTTGTGGGGCTTGAACTCTGGGCCTGAGTACTGTCCCTCAGCCCTTCAGCTCAAGGCTAACACTCTACCACTTGAGCCATGGCACCACTTCCATCTGTCTAATTATTAACAACACATTATCCTTGTCATTTTTGGTTATATTTCTACAAGGAGAAATTTCATAAGGGGGAAAAAGGGTATAGGTCCATTGAAAAGCTTGAGAAACAATCTTTTGTGCAAACTCAAGAGCATCAGGCTTCTCAGACTGCTGTTATTTGGATAACTTTTCCTATCATCATCAACCTCCCTCCCTCTAGCCTATCCTCCTTTCCTTGAATGAGATCCTCCTGCTTCAATCACTTACGTAACTAGATAACAGGCATGTACTATCACATCTGGCTTATTCTTTATTCTTAATTTGTTAGGTTAATGAAAGCATTAATAGGATGCTAGGAACTGAGACTTGCTAGGCATAAATGTGGGATCTTCTATGAAGAGTAAAGAAAGCAAAAAAGGGTCTAGGTCATGGTTCAAGTGGTAGAGCATCCACCTAGTAAGTATAAGGCCCTAAATTCAAACCCTAGTACTGCCTCCCCCCCAAGGAAAGGTAGAATAGGAATAATCTAAAGATGAAGACTGAATTGTATAGGAAAATATAGAGGTTTAGAAAAGCTATAGTTGTTGTATAGGATTTTTTTTATTTGTTTATTTCTTTTATAAAACACTTCACACTCATTTTCCAAAGTGACTGCATGGTTATGATCCTCTTCAAGAGGATGTGTGTGTGTATGTGTGTGTGTGTTTTGTGTGTGTGTGTGTGTTGCTGAGGATTAAATTCAAGATGTAGAACATAGAGCTGGGAAGGTGGCTCAGTGGTAGAGCGCTTACCTTGCATGCATGAGGTCCTGGGTTCAATTCCTCGGCACCACATAAGCAAAAAGAAAAAAGCCGGAAGTGGTGCTATGGCTCAATTGGTAGAGTGCTAGCCTTGAGCTGAAGAGCTGAGGGACAGCGCCCAGGTCCAGAGTTCAGGCCCCACGACCGGACCCCCCAAAAAAGATGTAGAACATGCTGCACAGGGTGCTCTACTACTGAACTACATCTCAGTTCTCATCTTTGGTTCTAAATTTTACATTATTATAAGCAGAAATGGCCAATTATTATAAGAGACTCTTCCAGTAACTCCAAATTTATCATCAACAGGTATGAGAAACCTTTACTCAACAATTCCTAAATAACCCTTTTGTAACCTGAAACCCAGTCCTGAAATATGTACCAGAGAAAGCTCTGGAATTCCACTGAAAAGAGTCTTAACAGGTATTGTTAACCAGTATGACAGCAGTTTAGTTCTCATGGTTTGATCTCTGAGTTTATTTTCTGAATTACAGGGTATACATCTTTCATGGATTATACACCCATTTTAAAATTTATACAAGGTGTCAACTTTAGAAACACAAAGACCTCTGAAAGAGGCAATTCTCACTCATAAGATATAAAGAGCTTTTTATCTAAGATCAATAGAATAAAAACTATACATTAATCTGCATCTTAACTAATAATCTTTATTGCTGTTTTCTTTTGTTCTTTTGTATCCCAGCTAAGGTTTCCTTTAATTATGTTTCCTATATTTCCCTTTGTATCATTTATTTTAGTTATTTTTCAGTTAAGGCCTTATATTTTTCCAGGGGCCAGCGTTGGCCTTAGATACTCTTGCTATTGCCTCCCTAACAGTTTGGGATTATAGGTAGTCATATTATGCCTAGCTTATTTACTGAGATAGAATCTTACTAACTTTTTTCCCAGGCTAGCCTTGAACCACAATCCTCCTAATCTCCATGTACAGAGTAGCTGGGGTTATAGGTGTAAACTACTATACTTGGCAGTTTTTATGGTATTTTTAAGGAGTCAAAGTTAGTTTTTCTTTGAGAGAATAAAGTCAGCTCTTCCCTAAACAATTTAGATAAAACTCTGTTAAATTCTAACTGTTTTCTAGTATCTATTGCTATATTAACACATTTTTATTTTAAAAAAGTTTATTATACTTGTGTATATGTTGGCTTCATTTTGGAAATATTTCCTTGAAGACAGTTAATTTAGTAACTAAGTAAAACATGATTATAAGTAGAAAGAATAGGATATAGAAGAAGGTTTAATCATCTGACTGGGGGAAATTCAGAGGAGTCACAGGAAACATACCTGAACTGACTCTTTATAGATAAGGAAGAATTATACAGAAAAATAAGGGAGTAGATAGTTTATGCAGTGGTGGAAAGGGTCTAAAGGAATACAGGCACCATTTAGCATTGAGAATGGGAAACTGTAGGTAGGTTCTATATGATTACAGTATTAGAGTACAGGGTAAAGAAAAAATGGAAAGATAAAAAACAAGTCTAAATAGGCAATCAAGAAGTTTGGAGGAAGAACAACTCATTGTGCTAAATCCAGGCTATTGAACCACAATTTCTATGTTAGTAGCCTACTTGTAATGATGAAATACTTACTGGCTCTGAGGATATTCTCCTTGCTGCTGCACCTGGACTGGACCTGTAGAAAGAGCATAGATTCAGTAATAGCATTCATAACACAGATAGCCAGATATGTGTATTTAGTGGGCAAACTCCTGAGGTCTAGGAGCAAAGGGTTTTATATGTCTCAGATGTCATAACATGTTAGTAAAAATATGTACTTTGGTTAATATATATTTTAATTCATCCTTTTCATATTTTAAAGAAGACTGGCTTCCAGAAAAATTACAGGTATACTATTATAAATTGGACAGAGATAAAACCAAAAGCATTATTGAATTAATGTATATTAAATCAGTACAGTGGCCCTGTGAGTTCCATATCTGTAGATTAGAAATATTAAGAAACATCCTGCATCTGGACATTTTCTTATTATCATTTCTTAAAGAACACAAGATAGAAATTACTTACATAGCATTTATATTGTAATCCATTCCATAAGTATACAGTATTTCTAAAATATGTGTAGCTTATATGCATATTACTGCACCATTTTATATATATATTTTGCTATCAATGGGATCCAATTCTCCATGGATACCAAGGAATGACTGTGTATAGAAAAAGTTTCAGGTTATCACATATTAAAACATGAATACAGATTCTTAATCTGAAGGCATTTAGTTTAGCTCTTGAGTAGAATAATGAAATTCAAGTAAGAAAATGTAATATTCCACTGTAATTTACACATAGAGATATAAAATGTAGTGATAGGGAATAGAGAAGTCTGATATACATTTATCTTTGATCCTAATTATCTTTGTGATTTACTGATGAATTATTATAATATTGATTATGAAAGATGCTTCTGTAGACATCAATTAAACTAAATCCATTTGTTTATACAATTTTGAGGTTATGAATATAATTTATCAATCAGAAGCCTTTATGTTTTTATTCATAAATTCAGGTCAAAGTGACACATTCTTTTAAAGGATATCAAACTGTTGTATTCAAGGCCATGTAAGATGGCATTAACATGAATTTTTTAATTTCAGACATAACTGTATTTAAGCTCTACACCTTTTCTTCCCACTCCACAGCAGCTTGCCCCAAATGGATATATACACAACAAATTATTTTCTACATCTTAACACATTCTACTATTGCATGAAACAGCTTATGAAAGGAATGTTGTAACTTAGGGTGGATTATGGTTGTCCTTTCCTAAAAAATCGTTAATGTTTAAATAAACAACAATTAAAATGTCACAAACATACAGATAAGGGTAAACAAAGCAAAAAACCATCACACACACACACACACACACACACACACACACACACACACACACACAGAAAAGAAAAAAATCCAAATGTTAGTTATTCTCTTTTGGCCCAGATTGTTTAAGTGCCTTTAAGTATATTTAATAAAGATTCTAATCTGGAATATAAAATTATTTATTGACTTAGAAATCTCATTGAAGAACAATCTGGACCAAATGGGAAAGAAACTAGCGACTGTTTTAAGAAAAAAAAGTATGAGAACAAGGAAAAGGAAGAGAGAGAGGTTAGAGGGAATAAATCTAGATGACAGAAAAGAAAGCACAGGCTGACAGAAGGGGACATATAAATGGAGAAGGTTCTGCTATTTCTTATTGATAATTCATAAGAAGAAGATAAGAATGACTAATGAACTTGCTGCAAAATAAATAAGCAAGTTGGCACACTACAGAATGAAAATAAGTGTAACTATACCACTACAGCCTTATAGAGGAAAAGAAACACACACTAACATAAATTAATAGACAAGCTTTAACAAAGAGAGAAACTACATTTTAAAAAGTGATTCAAAGAACACAAGAGAAAGCTAAAAGTGTGAGAGAAAATCTGGGAGGAAGTAGGAAAAGAAAGGGAAATGTTGAAAGACAAAAACAGAGTTCAAAGAAGTCAAATGGAAGTCAAGAAAGTCTTCAACAAGGTGTGAAACAAGATGTGAAGGAGCCCAAACCCATAGCGCAAAGCAGTGTTTGCGAATGGCAAGTAGCTCCTTTGATCAGTAATAGTTACTCTTAGGTCGTAGCCTCTATTCCTCCAGAGTTCATCTTTAAGCCCTTCCAATCTAGAGTGGAGCTAGTGTGTGGATAGAAACAAGAGATTTACAATGAACACAGCAGTTCAGATGAGTAGTTCAAATTGTCTCATAAAATGTTCCAACAGACATATATTATTATATACATTAAATAATGTATATAATGGAAATAGTGAAGAACTAGCTAGATTTTATATTTATATAATAAAAATAAGAAAAACAACAAAATCTTTCTCCTTGCCTAAGTAGCTTAAAATTAGCAAAAATAATTCATAACATTTTAATAAAGAAACCCAGATTGCATTATAGTTTGGAACTATATATTTCAAACAGCCTTAGAGGAAACATTTGGATGATGAAAACAATTCAATACTGTGAATTAGGAGACCTATCAAGAAGTAGAAACTGCTAACAGAAGTATAGCCAATGTTTTCTCATTTAGGTTGGCTGCTTGAACCAGATTCGAAGGAAATGCATTTTAAAAATCAATGATTATGAAACTTTCTTTACTTTAGTGATATTGAATATGCATAACAAAAACTGAGGAAATTTAAAACTTTACTATTTATGCATGGACTGAATGGTCTGACCCTCTACTGCACTATGAAACTGGTTACTTTATATTTACTTAATTTTATAAAATATCAATATAATGACTTAAATAACTCACAATGTAAAAGGATGTACTTAAAAAAATAAAGCTGAGAAACAAGCATTGCTTTTTCTTACATATATGGGCTATAAAAAAGGTCAGTAGGTCTATCTCAAGTTTTAAGGTTTAATGTTAATACTATTTTTATTGTTTTAAAATTTTACTGCATCATTTCTTTCTGGGAAAAGGAGAAAGACTGAGAGACAAAATAAACTGAGATTCTGGCCTAAGTCTCAGGGATTAAAATGAAGGGCTAAATGAAGGGTATGGTACAGATTACCTATTACTTTATTCTACTGTGTTACATTAGTTTACTACTCTTAATATCTGACTGGATTTATAGTGTTGGCAAATAATTCCCCTTTCTACTGGAATCAAAACTAAAGAACTATTTAAAAACACTACTTTTATAAAAGTCAATGGAGGAAATGAAAAATACAAGAGACATACTGACAACATATTCACTTACTAATCAAGATTGCTTTTAGACATAAAATAATTCAATTGAATGTGTTTACATATGCAACACAATTTTTGCTGACGATCATATTGTTGTATTAAAGAAGCTTAAGGTATGAAACAGAAAACAAAAGGAGGGCGAGCACATAATCAATGTTAAGAAACAAAAGCAAAAATGTCTTAAAAAATCTGAGCAACTTTTAACAAACAACCACAATCTTTAGTACAGTTAGAGAAATCACTTACCTTATACTTAGGTCATAACAAGAATAGCACAGTGTTTAAAGTCAGCTCTTCATTATGGGAGGTACAATCGAAAGCCATAGGTTATAATAGCATGAATTGCTACACAAAAATGAAGACTTTTTCAGCCCAACATGAAAAGCTAACTCTTAAGGGAGAACATTTCAACTTATGTTTAATGCAACATGAAGAACAACTGGGGGTATAAACATCAAAACATACCACAACATATAAAGTCTCACACTGAGAAGGGAGAATCAATCTCTTGGAACACAGAGATTTCATATGATCATAATTTGAGACATGTAAGGGAAGGCACATCATTCTAATGGTAAAAGATGCATGCATAATGTATAACCATCCATTTATCTCCCCAACCCACATCCCATTCAAACACATAAAAGCCCACTAAGATTCAGGGAAAGAATGTAGTGCCAAGCTGTTATGAAGAAAGCAGGACACACGTAAGCGCAGCAGTGGTCATGTAATTTGAGGTGTTCTTCCCTTAAACCATCCCATCACCATGCTTATTTTAAAGATGCCAGGAAAAGATCCCTTTTCAATGCTGCAATAGCTACGAGCCCCCAGCTTGAAGCTAGTGTGTGGAATTTTGATCACCGTTCCCTGCGATGTCAGGGGCTCTCCAGTGGAAGCCAGATGGGTAACACCAGTTGGTGGGGTAAAATGTGTGAATAATAAACATCCTTTTCCTTCTGCATTTCACAGAAGAAAGGAGAGAAATAAATAAAATCAAACCCATGTTAAGGACAGGTTCATAACAATAAAGATGTATAAATATTAAAATGAAGGTTATAATTGACTACAAGTTAACAACAAGTCAGATTTCACAAAAATTGCCTCTATTTTGCTGCTCACCAGGTTAATTCATATTTTCTTTGCAAATGCTACATAGTGTGGCTTACATAGAAAAATTCTGAACAGTTGGTCAGATGGGGTCAAAGTCAAGAGCAAAAGAAATCATCTTTGATGGACATTAAGAAAAACCTTTAAATTTTTAGCATGACTTTAATAGTCAATAACTATCATTTTAAATTAGAAATTAAAATTCTGTACATATGTTTATTTTGTAATCTGAGAAGTCCTTGGAAAGACACAATTAAGGTTTTTTTTATATAGTTAAAAGTAAAAAAAATGACGGCTACCTATTTAGAAAATAAATTTCCTATGTACTTTATTTGCAATAAAATTTAATATGGGCTGTTCTTATCAACTAATAGGGTAATATTAATTCATCAGAAAAAAACAAGTGTGTTTTCCCATTACTGGATGAAGCACTTAACATCTAGTTTAATTTTTTTTTTGTATAAGATAAATTTTGATTCATGTGTGGCATCTATATTTAGTTAACAGATCTGTGACTATTCAAAAGGCCATGCACTTGTATCACAATTTTTCCACTTTCACTGTATTCTTCACATGCCAAAACACCTTGACTTTTTTCTTTTCTTCTTTAGCATTTTAGGCTATGTGTCATCTCATAATCTTACCTACTAATGGAGAGCTAATAGATTGTTGTGGGATTCAAAGAAATGATGTATGTACCACTGATTTTAAGATGTAAAGAGAGAAACATACAGTAGTTGTTTTAAGTGAAGTCAGAGCTGTGGGATGACACTATAATTGTACATACTCCACATTATTTCAAAGTAGAAACAAGTTTTTACTTTTCATCCAATGTGTGTGGGGAAAGAGAGCAAACAATGCAATATACTGTTATATGTTTTTCAATAGAGATTGGCCAGACCTTTAAAAAATATCATAGCATATGATTATAAGCAGAAAGGAAAGTCATATCATCATCTAAGATATGAAGCAAAGTCTAAACATGCTCATCTAGAAAATGCTTTGTACTCATGATCCTTGAGATAAAGCTATTCTCTCTCCCTCTGGAATATCCTGTTTATTTTCAGATCCAAATTCTACTCGTCCTGTAAGATAAAAATATTTCCCCAGGGCTGGGAAGATGGCTCAGTGGTAGAGTGCTTGCCTTGCATGCATGAGGCCCTGGGTTCAATTCCTCAGCACCACAGAAGCAGAAAAATGTTGGAAGTGGCGCTGTGGCTCAAGTGGTAGAGTGCTAACCTTGAGCTAAAATGCTGAGGGACAGTGCCTAGGCCCAGTTCAGGCCTCAGGACTGACCAAAAAAAAAAAATTAAAAAAAAATAAAAAAAAATAAATATATTTCCCCAGTTCCTTAATCAGAAATATAATTAATAGCATTTTTACTTCAACAATATTATCTTATTTGAACTTCTATATTCCAAGTACTGATATAAATCCTCAATTAGAATATTCAGATTTGGAGAGAGAGGATTTAATATTCTTTTAAGCTTTCAATGTGTCAAATACATTGCACAGTACAGAGCAAATATTTGTTAAATTTTAAAGTTCATTTTGCTATAATTCTTGTTCCTTTCAATTTCTGCAATTAAAATGTGTGTGTGTATGAGAGAGAGAGAGAGAAAGAGAGAGAAAGAGAGAGAGAGTGTGTGTGTGTGTCCTGGGACTTGAAATCAGGATCTAGGCATTATCCATGAGTTTTTTTTAACAAGTATTCTACCACTTGATCCATAGCTCCACATCTGGCTTTTGTTGTTGGTCATGGGCTTGCTTGAATGAGGACCTGGGCACTATCCCTGAGCTTTTTTGTTGGAGACTAGTGCTCTACCTCTACTAGTTTGAGTCACAGTGCCACTTCCGGTTTTCTGTTGGTTAACTGGAGATAAGTTTCATGGACTATCCTGCCTGGGCTCCTGTTGAGCCACATCCTCAGATCTCAGATTTCCTGTGTATCTAGGATTACAGGTGTGAGTCATCAGTGCCCAGTCACATCAAGCTTTGAATTGTGATCATCAGATCTCAGCTTTCTGAGTAACTAGGATTATAGGTGTGAACCACTAGTACCTGGCTTAAAACTTATTTCTGATAGTATAAGTATGATCACAGTCATCCCTGAAGTATATAAAACTATTTTATCAGTTTACAAAGGATTTTTACTTATTGGATCTTATAGTATCTAGAAATAAAGTATGAAATGCAAGTAGGTTATGAATAAGAGTATAATCTGGATACCCTAACAGAATGATGTCAAAAATTTAAAAACCATGTTGGTATTGATATTACTTAAGGTTAATCAAATAGTAACGTGTGGAGTGTAATAAAATTTTGTCTACCTACAATTTGGGTTCAGGTCAGGTTGATAAAATTTCTTATTTTCTAACAGAGCAAGATGTTCTACTATCTCAAAGGGTCAGGTCACTAGAACTGCAGAGATAATAGAGTTTGATTAGTCTTGGTCCTTTCTGATTTTACTTTGTGTGCCTTACCAAACTCAAATATTTAAGGGTAATCTGTTTCTGAAAAAAAAAAAAACAACCCTCAAGAGGACAGAAAAAATGAACCTCATTTATAATCTTTACTTGCCTCTTTCATCTACAAAGGAGCAAAAAGAAGAGATTAGACTTAAATAACTAACCAGCAACTCTACAATCTTAGAGGCTTACATTCTATTATATTACAGGGAAAATTAGAAATGTATTCTTCCATGACTCCCTTCACACATCACTCTATTCGAACAACTCAGGATGCAAGTATTTGGCTTATCTAAGCCTAGTGATAATTCTTTGTCTTTAATTAGATTACCACATCACAACACTTTTGACTTATTTAGAACATGAGAAACAGAATGATAAAAGAAACGTCCTTTGAAGTTCAGTAGTTTCCTCTTCCTAGTTGTGCTACCTTGTACATGACATTTCATATTTGAGGCTTGAATTTCCTGATTCACAAAATGGGGAAAATTAGGTACATTAATATATGTGAAAATAAAACTATTCTAAACAGAAAGTGCAGTATAAGTTTAAATCATCATTATTATCCTCAGGTAGATAGTAAGTAACCTATATTTTACACAAGTAGAATCTAAGGCATGTGAATAAAAATTTTCCTTTAGATCATGCCATGAATCAGTGACAACTAACAGATTATAACTGATTTTTTTTGAGGCTAAAGTTTCAGATAAAGGCTGAGGTATGAAATTACTTCAAAAGGATTAAGTTCTGCATTGTGCAACTTCAGGCAAGTTACCTCCTCTCTATGGATCACAGTTTCATCATCTATAAAATGAGGATGTTTCCAGGGTTTTAATCTGAAGTCAATGGGCCCCTTCAGAAAATCTAAGGTTAAAAATCCAGAGATCGATTTACTGGGTACAAAAATAGAATTGCAATCTTTATACCTAGAAACCTAGTATTATTTACTTTCATTATAAGCTTAGACAACAAACCACAGTAATAATAGAATCCTTTACTTCAAGTTATATATTAAAATATTATTTCAGCATGATTTCATCTTACATAGTTATTGGGCCAGCTTATAGCATTTGTTATTTAATATATTTAAAAGAAAAGCTATTATATTACAGATTATTTTTGATACCTTTTGATCATAATTTTAAATTATTTGATTTTAGTTGTAATCCTATGCATTTTATTCATATAACTACAATGTTTTTGAAATGAAATCTGTAGGGTTTGATGGAATAACAAATGGCTCCATGTCAGAATTAAGCTTAAAAACCTCTAGAATAATTTGCAAATTTCCTTTTAGCTGTAGGAGTTTGTGGCTCTTAAAACCTCTTTCCAACTCTATTTTGCGCTCCTTAATCAAATCATACATAAAGGAGTTCTTTTAAAAAATATATAAAATTGATCACTGAATTAATCGTTTACATGTAATAGACAAACAAAAAACAAAAAACTGCTACTGAAAAAAGTTATATGCATCTCAGGGTTAAAAAATTCTGTCTCACTTTATTTTTATCCCATTACTTTAAATGATTAAATAGAAAAATAACTTGCCAGTCATCCTATTAAAAACCCTAATCAAAGATGAACTTCCATACATATGCATACTATATATGCAGATACAAATGTTTATGTATCCATAATAAATTATTCCTCAACCTTAGACCTCTATTATTTACAGATAAAAGCAACACTCTTATCAATGTGTAACATACAGTTCTATAGGTACAAAGATAATATTTATAAGCAAAAACAGTATAGAAGTTTTCAAATGACCATTTTTAAATGTTTGCCTACAGTAATATAACATTTTGTCTTAAACTCCATTAAACTTTTGCATAGTCCTAAGTTAAGGTGAAGAATTTTTGTTACTGACTTCCAAAGAAGCTCAAGTTGTGGCAAGCTATGTAGTTGATGAAGTGCATTACAATTACCACTAAACACCAAAGTTTGTTTATGCTTCTTTACAAGTAACGTGTTAAGTTTCTTATTTGCTCTTTAAGGGGATCTATAGTACAATCTTATATGTATAACATACCTAAACATAGACTTGGTTTTCACTGTAACTCAAGGAAGTATGAATTTGATCATCAATGGTAAATATTCTTAATGTATGTCCTATATAAAGTTTTAATTCTAAATTGAGTCGCTATTAATGACCTGTAGAAGCTGTAAATCCCAAACAAGGCTACACTTGGAACCAACATTTATGATTTAGTGTTATTTTGAGAATTTTAGTATTGATTGTAAGTATAAAGAAAATACAGTACTCAGTTCAATGACTTTTTTTTTGACATAAGGGGGATCCAGAGTATTTATGACATACTTCCCAATCTTCAGATTAATGTTTATTATTTTGTAGAATAATTCATCTTTATTCTAGAGGTTAAAAGGCAAGGATTATTACTACTATTTAGGTTACACAATAAAATATAATAGAACTGTCCTACTTGACTTCCAAATTTAATTACCTATATACTATTATTTGACCTTTTTCTTTCCCAAAATAACAAGGGCAGTTGGTCATTATTGTATTTCTAATCAGACTTCCTTGAATTTCATTGTTCTTGACTATTCTCTTAGCAATGACAAAACCATCGAGAATAGGAATGTGTATGAAAGAGTGAAGGAAAACTAGTATAATGAAAAAACAGGTTAGGAAGTAGTATTCTGGAGCAACTTCCTGGATTTCAATCTTGGTTCTAACAATATTATCTGTCTAACAGTATGTAAGAAACATCATCATTGTAGATCTGTAGGTCTTCATTTCCTCATGCAAAAAATAAATAAGATCTATTTATACTCAGGATAATTGTGAAAAATAAGATGTAAAAATGCTTGTCTAGAAGAGTTATTCATTTGAGTGAAATAATGTATTTTTGTTACTACTACTACTATTGTATTTTTGTTTGGATTATTCTTGATCTGTAATAAAAATGGTGACTGCTGGGTGCTGGTAGCTTATGACTTATAAATTACTCAGAAGGCTGAGATTTGAGGATTGTGGTCTGAAGCAAGCCCAGGCAGGAAAGTCCACAAGACTCTTTACCTTCAATAAACTACTCAGAAAAAAAAACAACAGAAGAGGAGCTGTCGCTCAAGTGATAGGGCCCAACCTTGAGAAAAAAAAAGCCCTATAGGGATAGCACTCAGGCCCTTAGTTCAAACCCAGAAATTCTGTATCCCACCCCCACAACACACACCCAAAATGGTGGTTTATTTTTTGATTCTTGACAGCTCTGACAAGGTCAAGTAAGATTAATTTAGGTAAAGATTTGAGTAGGAAGTATTGAAATATACTAGTTTTAAGAAATAGAGACTAAAGGACAGATATAACCAATAATCTAACAACTTGTATTATTGAGCATTTGTTATCATTATACATTTTCTGGCACCTCTGAGTCATGTTTTTATAAAATGTGAGTATTAAAATACTGAGTTTCTAATTAAATTTGATATTCTTTGTTATTGCTCTTAAATGCCTCCCTATACCAATTTATTTTTCATAAAAAAGTAGTGTTTCATAAAAAGGTAGAGAGAAGGGGTGACACTATCCAAAAAGAAATGTACTCATTAACTAACTTGTATAATTGTCGTCCCCTGCCTCCTGCCCCATATATTTCATATCAGAGTATGGATGCACTGATTTCCTTTCTAAATCAGAAAACTGTATTTAAGTATTAGAGGAAAAATGACTTATAGTTTTGTAAAAACATAACTAGCATTTTATAGGCATAGGGAAGATGTCCAAATACAAAAATACACACTAGCAATGACTTAGAATCTGTGTGGAAAGTTCCTTTGAGAAGTACAGATAATATTAAGCTTTCTGAAGCCTGTATTACACAAATGTACAGTATATATTATGGTGCTAATCAATCCTCCAATGGTCCTACAATGTTAGGAGTTAACAAATATAACTTTGGTATTAATTAACCTCTTGTTTATGTTATATAGGTTGTTGTTAGTTTTCTGAACGTTTAATTTTTAGGTATTTGGGCTTACATGGAGTAGCAGAAAACCAATTGCTATTTAAATTGCACTTTCAGTGTACAAAGAAGGGATAACTATATCTTTAAGAAATGGGTAAATTCATGACTCTAATACAAATATAAAAAAGAATGTGTGCCAAAGGCTTTATCTAAAATATTAATTAATGAAAAAAAATCAGTAAAATGTTATAACTGGTTTAAAAGAGATTTAAACACATAGATGTATGTGCAATTGGTAAAGTTACAATGAATTTGCAGAAAGTTGACCAATCATAGGGGAAAAATAAAGCTGTCTCTTCAAGTATAAACTTGGATCATTTGTACTACTATTTGTATACCACAACTTAGTGTTGCACAATAGCTTAGGAGAGAATGTCATTAACAAGGCAGCCAGTAATCTTTTATTTTTATTTAGTGTTTAGTTTTATTTTGTTTATAAACTTAATTCTAGTTTGAGAGTTTGTCTTATGGTATATACCCTTGGTTTCTAAGAGTTTAAGCATAGCTAGTATGGTCACTTTAAATAAACTGTGTGAATTTTTTTGTTGTTGTTTTGCCAGTCCTGGGGCCTGAACTCAGGGACTGGGCACTATCCTTGAGCTTCTTCTGCTCAAGACTAGCACTCTACCACTTGAACAACAGCTCCACTTCTACCTTTTTCTGTGTATGTAGTATTGAGGAATCGAACCCAGAGCTTCATGCATGTTAGGCAAGCACTCTACCACTAAGCCACATTTCAAACTGTATTTTAAATCATAATATTAAAATAGTAATTTATCATTTTAAAACTTGGTTTTTATAAAAACAATTTTCTAAATATATGATTTTTAAAGGATTAATATATAACAAATTTGTGTATGTGAGTGTGTGTGTTACTCAAATTGAATCCAGGGCCTTGAGCATGTTCAATAGGCACTCTACCACTGAACTATACTCATCAGCCCTACAACCCCCTCCCCCTCCCCCGCCAAGCTAAGGACCCAACTTGGGGCCTTGCGCTCATCAGGGAGGCACTCTCCCGCTGAGCTAAATCTCCAACCCTACAACACATTTTATAGTTTTTGTTTTCACCCAAGTCCAATGCAGATGCACTTTGAATGTTAACTTATCAAAATTCAGCCAAGAAAGTGGTAATATTACCCTGGAATTACTATGCAATTCAGATACTACATTTCTGGATGAAGCTAGATTCATTTTAGAAACTTTTATTAGAAAAGAAAAAGCTAAGTAATCATATGGTAGAAAAATCTGAAGAAAAGGAATTCTTTCTTATAGCATTGTTAAATTTTGACTTATATTGTTAAATTTAGGTTTATTCTCTCAGTAAGTATTATTGTAGACCTGAGACAGTCAGATGAATATCAAGGGGGAAAAACTTCCAAGGCACAGGAAAGAGCCAGTCAAGAGCTCAAGTGCTTTGCTGAATACCCAAAGTAATGAGATAGAGAATTAAAAACATTTGATACTATATTTGAAGTTTAATGAAGAGTAAATGTGTGTTATTCTGATGATAAAAACTGAGGTTAAAATAAAGATGGGTAGAATGACTTATCAACTACTCAAATCTAGTTGCTAGAAGTACTTTCCTCTCTTCTTTGGCTAGAATAGTTTATGAATTTCTTCCAAATCAAATAAAACTGATATAATTGGCTGAAAGGGTGAGAGACTGTTAACAAAAAGAAACACAGGTGATTGTATGTAGGGTTCTAGCACAGTGAACAATACAATGTCATTTAAAAAAACTTTGATATTTCATAAAAATCAATGATAGCATCTATGATTAAAAAAATATGGTGTCTGGGCTGTAGCTCAGTGGTTAAGTGCTTGCTTTCCGTAGAGACTCTGAGTTTCATTCCCAACACTACTCTCCCCCAAAACTACATGACTAGTATATGGTGCTGCTTAATTTCTTTTCTAGAAAATATTTAGAATATTTCATAAAAAACAAGGATACTGAAAAAAGATTTGTACATGTGATGGGACAATCATTTATATGAGACTGCCAATGTCCATCAATACTTGAGATTTTTCAAGTTTAGAATTTGCAATATTTGAATTATCCCTCTAATATTAACCTTGAGAAAAAAAATTAAAAATTATACTTTGGGACACCTGGTTGTGGGATCCAAAGTTGTGCATGAAGCTTATTTTGCTGTTTCTTTTGCTTTCAAATAAACCTGCTTTGTCTGCTTTAAAAAATGATATATTCACTAACATAAGTTATTAAGTATTTATAGGGCTGATAACTAATATCTAAGACAGTTTCACTACCGCTTAATTTACTTCTTTTACCTTTTCAGGGTTGTCTGAGAAAGCTTTGCTGTGTCTTACAGGTTACATGAGGAATGTAACCAAATTAAAGTGCAAACATCATTCATTCACCAGAGGTTTTCAACTTTTAAAACTCATACTCATTTTTCTATTGATTTTATATTCTTTGTGGAACTTACTATTTCTTTTCTTTTATTCAACTCATCATCTTTATTTCTTTCTAACAACTGTTAAGTTGGGAGGAAGCTAAGAATTTTTGTTTACTCTTCGCTCACCTATATTATTTTCTGAACATGTGAAAAATAAGAAAAAGCTTATTTTAAATAAGAGGAAAAATAGAAATTGCTATTGAAAATATTTGAATAAAAATTTATAAATCTAAACATTGTATTTGCTATAATATTATTTGTATAAATTTGTCTTGACATTACATATATAAAAGTCTATTATCACCTATTGAAACCATGGACTTTTATCTTTTAACTCAACTAAGCTGAAAAGGTTCTTTTGACAAGTTCTTGGTACAGTTTAGAATTTTTATAGCTAGAAATGTTCTACCTACAAATCCTCTCTCCCATATTCATGTGAACTATATGACCTAAATTTAGGCAATATTAAAGCACCCATGAACATCCCTTTTTGTTCTTTTAAAGCAAATTTAGATTGCCAAATTCACTTGAACAATAATTACTAGAGTTCATTGTTTCCAGTGGTTGAAATGTGTTGTTATTCAGTGAACCGAAAAAACAGCTAAAGATGACCAGTGATTCCTCATGGGAACAACAAAAATGACAACAACACACAGGTACACACAAAAGAGTGGGAAAAGAAGTACAGGAAAAAGTGAAGTATAGGCAACTGCATAGTGAGGAAATTGATGAAAGTAAATGAGGCAGCAAATAATGGAATAGGTATTCTAATAGAGATTATTTCCGCTTCACAGTTATTTCAACATTCAGAATACATGACAGACCTTAAAACACAAACAAAACTTTGGATCTGAAATTATCTTCTAAAGTCAAATTGGCAATAGCTATAAAAGCTGAACACATGTATATGTGTACCAAAAAAAAAGATAGGCATTTTAATTCACATTGTGAACAACAGATTTCCCCTTATTTTGAAAGGAAGCCAAAGAGATTTCAGGCATAGGATAAAGCTATAATGTAATATGACTACATCTACAAGGATGTATAAATCTGTAAAGCAAAAGTGAAGTAGATAACTAGTGGAGAGTCATTTGAGACCAGAATCTTAACAGAGCTCGTTGTATCTGTAAGTTAGAGAAGTATATGTGATCAGATAATGATACAGGAGGATGGAAACAACAGTAATTACATGCCCCAAAACACTGTAGAAATGCTACTGTGAGGGTTGGAGGTATAGCTCAGTCATAGAATGCATGTGAGCCCTTGAATTTGTTTTCCTGCACCACAAAGAAAAAAAAAGCAATTGTCTATAATAGTGAGACAAGTGATTATAGTTGTGAGATTATATATAAGACCTTGCTCCGTAGTTCCAGTAGAGGATGAATAAACAACCTCAGATTATAGTAACCTGTCTCATGAACTTTTGAAACATGATTTAAAACCAGTCAAAGATTTTGGTTAAACTTGTTATATATAAAGGTTATTTAAAGGATTGTAAGCTTCTAGCCATATAACATGTTTTCTTTGCTTCATAAAAGGTTGGAATAACTTATAGTTGTGTTGCTCAATTAATGCACTTATATTTTGTTTGGGAAAAAATCTGATATAAATTAAACAAACTTAGTAACTTATGCCAGAAAAATGGCTTAGGAATATAGAGACTGAACACCAAATATGAACCTGCAATAATAAAAGGCAAAAAAGTGAGATTTTTATTTCTACTTGGAAAATAGTATTTTATTTTTAATAACAAACATGCATTACCAGGTACTGGTGGCTCACATCTGTAATCCTAGCTACTCAGGAGGCTGAGATCTGAGGATTGTGGTTCAAAGCCAGCCTAGACAGGAAAACCTATGGGACTCTCATCTCCAATTAACTACCAGAAAACCAGAAGTGGAGCTGTGACTCAAAGTGGGAGAGCACTATCCTTGAGTGAAAAAGCTCAGGGACAATGCCTAGGCCCTGAGTTCATTCCCTACAACTGACAAAACAACAACAACAACAACAACAAAATCCCCTAAACAAAAAAATTTCAAGCATGCATATATGAGACAGAACTCTTAAAAGATGCTAATTATGTGATCCTCAACCCATCACTCTTAATAAACATTTAGAATATTGAAGGCAGTAATAAAGATTATTGAAAATAGTTTGGAATTGTTCAGAATATTCACGTGTGACATATTTTAACCTGAATTATTATGTTGTGAAATTTTATGGTAAAAATTAAAATCACCTTAATTTGACCTAAACAACTTCAGACTCTAATCCAAATATGGAGGCAGCAAATGATAATCAATCCAATATTTCCTCATACTGAATGAGAATTCAGTTCTCACTGACATCTATTCTCTCCTTCCTATTTTCCAAACAAAGCACGTTCTTTCCAGGATGCCTATCCTTCACAACTACGGTATACCAGGGGTCAGCATAACATTCAACTGTAGAAAATGATTCAGTTCCAGTGGAAACTGAAGTAAGTTTTTAAGAGATGTTCTTTTTAAGTTAAGTACTACAGAAACCATCATTAATCTGTAGATATAATATTAAAATTTAAAGAGGAATTTTAGTACATAGGTTTACAACAGCATCCTCAAACAGCCATGCATCAGTTCATGCCATGCTTCTCAACCAGAGCAGTTAAGCATGGTAGCTCAAACAGAATCAGATTTAATTGCTGTGTTAGTACAGTAGTACCAAGCTGCCAAAAAAAAAAAAAAGTAGCAGCAAGCTGGGTTTTGATTACTTCAGGCAATACTGAATGCAGAATGATGTAGAAAAAATATTAAAAATAGACCTTCCTTTTCTTATCCCAAGGCAGACTTTGAAAAAGGATGGTGAAATTTGCTAATATAACTGAAAATTCTGGCTATAAAAAGAACATATGAATCCCAATTCCACTCAGGATTTCTTGAAATATGAATCCAAAAATATTAAGGACTCTATGAATTCATCTTGCTTTGTAAGAAGCTGTTGCTGCTCTTCGGTCTTCTGCTTTTCTAACCAACTTGGAAAGTTTGTAAGTGAGCTATTCTTTAAATACTTAAGCATAAAAAGGTAAAAGAAAATCCTACAATTGGTTTGCTTCTTATGTTTCTGTTTTCCATTCATCCTTTCCCTCTTTGTTGCACCTTCCTTTCTTTTGATTCTTTTTTTTCTGTTAAGATGTAAAACACTTGAATAGTAATGTACCTGCTTATTCTCCCCTCCAAATATATATGCAGTGTTTAGCTTTCTCAGGTATAATCACTATGCAATTGTTTTATATCAGTATCTTATTTTATAAGAATATATTACTGTATCTCATAACTTCAAAATTAGTCTGTATTTCCCAAATATTTAGGCTGAAGTCAGTACAATAAAAATAAACCTTATCTCTAAAATAGTCTGGCATTATATCCATGTAATTACACAAGTTACTTTTCAAGCTCATGGAAAGAATATCACTATACATTCTCCATTTCTACTTCTAGCTTAACCTCTTTTGGACAACAAAGCACCATGTAGAAAAATCCCAACTTTCTATAATTCTTCTTCTTATTTTTTTTTTTTTTTTGTTGGTCGTGGGGCTTGAACTCTGGGCCTGGGCGCTGTCCCTCAGCTCTTCAGCTCAAGGCAAGCGCTCTACCACTTGAGCTACAGCACCACTTCCAATTCTTATTATTTTTAAGAAGAATGACAAAAAGATTTCTTTCTCAAGGAGAAGCTTCCAAATCTTGGGTAATAGGCATAGTACACATAGGAGGCATTATAAATAAATCCACTTTAGAGAATGATAACTGTAATCAGAAAGGGTGGCAAGCATTTATTAGACAGCACCAGCAGTGGCTATAAATGCATAGGAAGGACTCAAAGATTCAAAATTACATTCCACAAGACTCCAAGTATGCCTTTAAATGTACTGAGAAGACTTAAAAAAAGACAATACTCACTTTCACAAACCATATTTTTTTGTGCATATATGAAGACTCTTACCTATAATGCCTAATGGAATCCTGTCAGGCTCTCCTATATCACCAAAATGTATTAAGTAACTCAGCAAAGAAGAAGATAATAAAAAGGGTAAAAAGCTGTATACTCTTCTAATCAGTATTATTTATAAAGAGTAATATCTTGCTTTGTCTATTCTATTATCTTTCTTTTCCAAAGAGGTCTGAAGTCTGTACTTGGCAAATTCAAGTCTGTAACCATGTCTAGTAGAATTATGTGGCCTCAAAAATATGGAATATTAAAAAGTTGTGCAACGAAGCTTTAAAACTTCAAATCTATTGTAGGAAAATTTACACTTAGCAAATTCTTTTTGGGAGCTAAACAATAAAGGACATTCACTTCTCTTAAAAATTATTTTAATATCCTTCTAAGTTAGTCTACATCTCGTCCTGCCATTACTGTATCCCACATAAAGATGATATTTAAGTTTCCATTATTTGTCCCTTTTAGTTGTCATACTTTAGCTCCTATGCACATGTGTATGTCAATAAATTTATATGCCCTTTCTCCTGTTAATGGGTTTTCATTTTGTTTCAGCAGACTTAGGACTTTCAGCAGGGAAGGGAGGAATCCCCTGTATCCTTCTACCATCTCCACATTATGACCTTTGATGGAATTTTCACATAGAAAGTAAATGCACAGAGGGTAATCAAGACCCAATCTTCTAAAATTATATTATTAATATTTTAACAGGATTAAAAATTGTTTGGGGCTGGGAAGGTGGCTCAGTGGAAGAGTGTTTGCCTTGCATGCATGAGGCCCTGGGTTCAATTCCTCAGCACTATGTAAGCAGAAAAAGCTGGAAGTGGCGCTAAGGCTCAAGGGGTAGAATGCTAGCCTTGAGCTGAAGAACTGAGGGACAGTGCCCAGGCATAGAGTTCAGATCCCATGACTGACAAAAAAAAAAAAAAAAGATAAAAAAATAAAAATTCTGTTTGATACATTTATAATGAATTAGCTTTTATATGAATTTCTTCTGTTTCCTGAAACTTCTAGAACGTCCCTTTTTAAAGAACAAAAGTTCTACTTCATTCCAACTTCAGAAATGCATAGACTGGGATATAAGGAATACAGTAACCCCTCACCATGTTTGATTAAATGAAGCATAGATCTGGCATAGAAGTCATCATTTCCTTTAACTCACTCATATGTTCTTTTAACTTTGGCCAAATGGTTCAGTTGTAAATATGTTGTTTACAAAATTCTAATGAAGATATTTAATAAAATGATAAATAATTATTCAGAAAAATTAGCACACACTAGGAGGAGGCAGCAAGAAATATTCTTTATAGGTCTGGATTAATATACACTTTCGAGTCTTATTGAAATTTGTATAAGCATGAAATGCCAATATAAAGATATAGTTCAGACATTCATCCAATAAATTTAAATTATGATGCTGTGGGGAAATATCTGTTCTAAAATTTCCAATTTCCTTCTCCCTTAATCTTCTACCACAACTAGTATTCCATGCTAAGTAGAGTTGTCAGAATTAGCAAATGTAGTTTCTACCACCATTTAAGATTTGTCAGATAATAAATAGGTCCTGGTTAGTTAATATAGAGAGTTAATTAGTAGTTATAAAACTACTAATTTTCAAATCCAGGGATAGTATTTAAGTTGAGCCCTAAATTTCAACTTTTGAACACTATGCTGAATTAATCTTCAGCAACTTTACTTCAAAACTGAGAAACCTGGCTGGGGGTTTAGCCCAGCGGAAGGGCGCCCACCCTGCACGCGCAAGGCCCTTGGTTCGGTCCTCAGCCCTGGAAAAACAAAACAAAAAAAACAAAAAAAAACCAAAAAACAAAACTGAGAAACCTAAAAAATGTTAATGATTGCCAAAGCATGAACAACTCTGGAATACAGTGGTAAGCTGATTAGATTTTATTTCTTTTAGGAAAAAAAAAGCATTATTTAAAAACCCCTCAAAAAAGACAAGCCTCACACAACCAAATCCTAAATTCACATGGTAAGCATAGCTACTTAGACTTTAAGTATCCAAAGTAAAAGCCAATATGGAGAATTTCCAAAGGAAAAAAGTATAGTTTTAAATAAAAAATGGCTTCAGAAGTAGTGAACTACTTAAAAGAATTAGTAAATCTTTCTCAATTTTAGGAGAGAATAAAGCACTAATGCACTTATTTATTGTATGTTTATCATTTTATTACTATATGTTTATTGTTTTATAATAAACATCTTTCATAAAACATATAATGTATAATCTTCCAGGCAACACAAAAGATAACATAGTTAAGAAGGAAAGGGAAAAAAAAGTGACTAGAGAAAACAAGTAACTCCACTTGCTGAAGTCCAGGCTATCATGTCATTGTACTCAAATACATAATGTATGTATGAAATTCCATACTGTATGAAATAAAGCAAAGGAAAATTTATACTATTGGTAGTCAAGAAGATACTTACTTAAATCTTTAAAAAATAAACTAGGATGAATGGTAAATTAAGGCTTCTGTAGTCTTATGGGCATGAATCATAACTAGATATGAGTGTAAAATGTTTTGCTTTCTTTAGACTTCTGTTATTTCCAGGAAGCTGTGCAAGTGTGCATTGGCCTTACAAAGATTTAGTAAGAAAGAGGAGACATGCAAACAAAATGCTAGCCTGTGGCATATAATGGGACATTACAGAAATTCTATTAACCTAGTGAAGAATACAAAAAATATTCTATTAACCTAGTGAAGAATACAAAAAATATTCTATTAACCTAGTGAAGAATACAAAACACCAATTTCTTTACTGGAATGAGAGTAATAAAAAAGGCAGTAGAAATTTACATGATGACCCATTTTCCCCCCCACGTAAATTGTCTGCAAGCGCTATTTTTTTGTTACGGTCATAACAGGGGTTTACCAGTTACTTTGGCTGAAAAACACTGACTTCTTACTTGGGTCTGTAAGTTAACTGAAAAAGAATAAAAAGCATTCCAGCATACAGTTTATATCTATGTCCTTTGCCCTAAGCCATTCTCTTCTACAGTTAGTTTGCAGCCATTTTGGAATCCAGAAGATGGCAAAAGATGCCTTGAAATGCTCCCTTTCCTATTCCAACGGCTTCATATGCTGTGTATGTGTAAGGCATTTACTTTCACTGTCCTTCACTATAACTTCTTTTTTTCTTTTTTTGGCATGCTAGAGAGAGAGACCAGAGTTGACCTAAATAAACTGTAAGAACAGTCAGAATAGAGTTAAAATGTTTTATAAGCATCGACTTAAATTGATATGTTTAGAGAATTATAAACCTGCATGCAAATCTTAGAGAAATATGACACATAAAGGGACATCTGAGACAGTGCTTTAACCCAAGATTCAGTCAGTTATCATGAGTCTATTGTGTGCTAGATGGGGGAAAGGAGTAAGATCCAACGGAAATTTTGTTAACTTTACTGAACCAATTTTTATAGTTTATTAACACAGTTTTAAATTCATTAGGACATAACTGTAATTATCCAATCATTCATACTCACTGATTATCTACTGTTTGCTATTATTTGTCCTAAACTGACCTAACCTGTAAATTATAGGTTTTAAAAAAGCTAATGTTTGCTTTCCAATTGCTCAGAATAAAATAAAATCAAGTAAACATACCTTATCATTATGGGAGAACTAGCACTAACTGCTAAGTGACTATGTAAGACATGATAGGGTATGAGGAAATGATGAGGAAGGACTTCCTGGAGCTGGAGTTATAAATAGAGGGTTTTGTTGTGGCTGTTGTTGTTTATTTGGCTTAAATCAATCAAAATTTATTGTACCAATTTTGGATCCTAGATTCCCAAATCAAACTTTCAGCACACTAGTGCTTTTTCTGAAGACTGTGGCAAAGTCTGCTTATGAGTGGAGAGGAAAAAAAAATTGAGATAGAATTACAATTTTGTCAGGTGAATATAAAGTGTCACAGAGAAAAATTCAAGTACAACTCACAGATATTAGAGATCCTGGTGACTTAAAAATTGCAAATATAGTTGAAACAAAATTTTGTCTATGATGGAGAATGTTAAGATCAGGAGATAAAAATTTCTAGGGTAATGGAGAGTGCCTGAACAATATTAAACTGGGGACAGAACAGTTACATTTCATTTTAGTATGTTCACCACTCTGGTAAACAGTGTGAAGATGGGTTATTTAGGGAATGAACTATGACAGTAAGCAGACTTATTTAGAGGCTAGTAATCCTGATGAGAAATCTGAGCACATCAGTGAAAGTAGTTCTGGAGAGTAGGCTATAAACCAAATTACAAAAGAGGCAGAATCTGTAAGACTATAACTGGCCCTGGGCATATAAAGTTAACTCGCAAGTTTCTAACCTGAAACTTAGGTAGTGCTATAATATTGATATGGTAGGTACAATGACAATATGTACTGAGAAATGAAAGAAGAGAATCTAGGAACAAATCATGGCCACCGTGTGTAGATCTCACAGTAACAGCCAGGTATGCAGAAATATTGGGTAAGAGTCGTATTTGAAAACAAACTTTGTAACTTTGGTGGGGGGTAGGGTGGGTAGGGGCGATGGAATGGGAAGGGGAAACAAAGGAGGAGGCTACAATGCTTGATAAGAAATGTACTCATTCCAAGTCTTTCCATTTCCTAACAAATGGGGCAATATCATTCTTTCTCATAGAGGCATAGAATTCCATTGTGTATATATACCACATTTTCTTTCTTTTTTTTTTTGTCAGTCATGGGGCTTGAACTCTGGGCCTGGGCGCTGCCCCTCAGTTCTTCAACTGTCAACTAACACTCTACCACTTGAGCCTCAGCTCCACTTCTGGCTTTTTCTGCTTATGTGGTGCTGAGGAATCGAACCCAGGGTTTCATGCATGCAAGGCAAGCACTCTACCACTGAGCCACCTTCCCAGCCCTACCACATTTTCTTGAGATTGGAAAAAATTATATTAAGTGAAGTAAGCTAGGCCCAAAGAGACATAGGTCCCATGGTTTCCCTTATTTGTAATATCTAGTATATGTCTGAGTCAAGAAGAAAAGGTCAGATAAGATGATGTTAGCAAAATGAACCTTAAGATATGTATTCAAATGTTTTTTTTTTCAGGCGATTGTTTCTAACACATTTATAAGATAAATTCTTTGTTGCTTTGTATGTCCCTCCCCCACAGTATAACCCCTGCTTTCACTGTATTTGATGTCGGTATAATTTGTGGAGGGGAAGGGGAAAAACGAATCATTTAAATAGGGATACAGGTGGACCCACTGCAACAATGAGATGTACAAGTCGTTATGTCGAAAACAAACTTTACAACTTTGGTGGTGGTGGGGGGCCCGGGGAAGATTGGGTGTGGGGGCGGGGGGAGGATGGGAAGGGATGGGAAGGGGAAACAAAGCTACAATGCTTGATAAGAAATGTACTCATTATCTTGCCCATGTAATTGTAACCCCTCTGTACAGTATTTTCACAATAAAAAAAAAAGAACGTTGCCAAAAAAAAAATCCCATAGTACATTAAAAACAACAACACAGAAAAAAAAAATGTACTCATTATCTTGCCCAGGTAATTGTAACTCCTCTGTACAGTATTTTCACAATTAAAAAAATATTCAAAAAAACAAAAGAGAGTCATGAGGGTGAATAGAAGTTGTTAGAAAAGACTTTCTGCTAGCTATGTCCTTTGCCATGCAGAAGCGCTGCAGCTTCATGCAATCCCATTTGTCCAACCTTTCTTTATTTGTTGTTTTTCTGAGTTTCTATTAAGAAAATTTCTAAGCCAGGCCCAAAGAAACATAGGTCCCATGGTTTCCTTCATTTGCAATAACTAGTTTATGTCTGGGACAAGCAGAAAAGGTCAGATAAGATGATGTTAAGCGAAATGAACCCCAAGATAGAGACACAAGTGGTTTTTTCTTCCTTGCTATTGTTTCTAACGTATTTATAAGGTATCATGTGATTTTTTTGTTGTTGCTATTGTTTTTTATGTCCCTCCTCCACAGTATAACCTGTTTTCACGGTATTTGATGTTCGTGTAATTTGGGGAGGGGAAGGGAAAAAACAAATTGTTTAAATGGGGATACAGATTGACCCATTGCAACAACGAGATGTACAAGATGCTATGTCAAAAAATGAACTTTACAATTTAGGCAGGGGGTGGAGGGTTGGAGGGTGTAGCTAAGGAGGTGGGAGGGAAGGGATGATAGGGGAAAAACAAAGGAGGAGGCAACAATGCTTGATAAGAAATGTACTCATTACCTTGCTCATGTGACTGTAACCCCTCTGTACAGTATTTTCACAATTAAAAACTTAATTATAAAAAGGCTTTCTGAAGCTGTATCTAAGCTGTACAAGGAATTTCTGTAAGACTAAACAAAACAAATAATGGCTAAGAAGAATGAACATAATTCCCAAAAGCTTCCCCTTGATTGAAATCATGACAGGTGTGCTCAGGTCTTAGGGACCTCCAGTTTTAAAACAGGACAGTCTCAGGAAATGGGGTTTCTAGTGCTAAAATTGATAATGTTACTCTAGTTGAGAGGAATTAATCATGAAAAAAATACTACTTCAAAAAAAGACTTTCAAAGTATAAAAGACAGAGAGGGAGGTACATTGATTCCAAACACTGTAAGTTTATAGCTTTGCTTTTTTTTTTTTTTAGAGCTTTTTTGATTAAAGAACTCAGGTTAACAAAAGATGTGGTTTTGCAAGATTACCTTGGCATATGAGGAAAGAAGCACAATGCCAAGGAAAACCAGTTATGTAGCTAATCTAGTAATCCAAGTCTGAGGAGATTAGGAATCAAATTTCTGTGTAAGAAAAGAAAAACTTGTTTACCTCATGTTTATTATGTCAATGAATGATACTTTATATAAATTACGAACTCTCCTTGAAACTCAGATGAAAAACTAATAAACTCTAGAAAAGTTTACCCTATTTGTTCAAGCACTCACTATTACTCAAATATTTTTCAAAAAATATTTTTATTGTAGAAATTTAAACACTAACTAGTGTTTTTCAATTCTTTTCAAGAGTGCTTTAATTAGATTTGTTAGAGAGAGTATATGTTTTCTCCATATCTTTATGGATTTTTCTTTTCATGCTTGAGCTAAATCCAAATTGTTATCCCTTCATCTATGCCAATCAAGCAACTCTAGTTATAGAGTTGAACCACTGTGTCTGGTTTTAAGGTATTATTGTTACTATTATTATTATTACTACTTTTATTAATTGTTTGCTGGTATTAGGGATTGAACTCTAGGCCTGGGTGCTGACTCTAAGCTTTTGTGCTCAAGGCTAGCACTCCACCTCTAAAGCTACAGCTCTACTTCTGGCTATTTGTGGTTAATTAGTGATAAGAGTTTCACAGATGTTTGTGCCTAGGCTGGCTTTGAACTATGATCCTTAGTTCTCAGTCTCCTGAGTAGCTAGGACTATAGGCATGAACCACTGGCTCCCAGCTAAAATATTTGTAACAGATCCATTGAATACTATCTATAGTTTCCTTACTTTTCTTAAGACTTGTGTTAATGTAATATACTAGTGAAAAAGTAGATCATAAACAAGTATGTGTAAATAGATAAATAATAATCAATTATTAAAGGCTTTCTTTTTTTGTCTGTCATGGGGCTTGACTCTGGGTCTGGGTACTGTTCCTCAGTTCTTCAGCTACAGGCTAGCACTCTACCACTTGAGCCACAGCACCACTTCTGGTTTTCTGGTGGTTAATTGGAGATAAGAGTCTCACAGCTTTTCTTGCCAGTGCTGGCTTTGAATGGCGATCCTCAGATCTTAGTCTCCTGAGGAGCTAGGATTTTAGGTATGAGCCACCATCACCTAGCTTCATACTGTATAATCTTTATGGATATAGTTTCTTTCACTTTAAATACTTTGTGGTTTGTAGATGTTTAAAATATTTTTTCCCTTTGAAAAACAAAAATGTTGCATTTAATGTCCTAATGATGTTTGCTTCCATTCCTCTTTTCTTTCCTTGAAAATGTACTGCAAAATTTAATTGAAACTTCTGTTTGCAAAAGTTTCAAAATGTGGTTCTGTCAAGGTTTGGTGAGCTCAGAATTGGTGTTTCAATAAATGTGTTAGAATTCTAAGGACAATGGCTACATGCTTACTATGCTTTACTTACTACAACTTCAAAACACTATTTTATCTTTAGGTTATTGAACGTTCTTGAGCATGAAATAAAAATAAAATCAAGTGTCTGTCTACAGCATCAAATAAATGACTTAACATTAAAATCTTAAATTATCTAAGTCAACTTCACAGAGAAATCTCAGATATTATAGAAAAGGTTTTCAACCAGAGTCAAGAATCCCTTGGCCTGAGTGCCATATAAGCCTTTGAAATCCTTTGAGAAGTGATGGGACAGCTATGCATGCTTACCCTCAGCTTCCTGAGACCCATCTGCCTGTGAACAATGTTGTAACTATCCAAATGGCCCTTGGCTGAAAAAAAAATCCCTATCTCCACAAGAGTTCAATTTGGACTATAAAAGCTTTACAACTTTAATATTTATTTTTTAGATATTATTTTATACATAATATTAAATTTATACTTATATCTCAGCTTTTAACTGAACACTATTTCTATAAGGAGTATTTATTTTGGTTTTTGTTTAAATCAAGGAAATTCCAAAGCAATATTTTCATAGAATTAAAAAAATACACACTGCTGGAAAAAGCTGAAGATCAGCTAGAAGTCTAGAAAATGAATTCTTCTTTTATTTATATTGCACGTTTTTTAAAAAAAGGGGACATGGATTATATGAACTAACATTTTTACGGCAGAATCAGCCAGGGGAAGTGCCAAATTATCTTGTTTTATACAACTCATTGCTAAATTCACTTCTGAGCAGGACATAGTTTTTCCTCTTATGAATGTCACAGAAGATTGTGATGTGCAACCAGAAAAGCCAATGTGCTATATTAGGAGTTGGAAACTATTTATTTGTGCAGTTAAGTGAAGATGATGTAAATGTAAAGCAGATATTGAGCTGCAGAAGGTTGGCTATTCACTATAATGCTATAAAATAAATACACTCTACACTAGACCTGCCAAACAGTTCCCAAGTAAAAAATTTAAGAATGAAAGCATTCCTTAAATTAATAATTATCAACACTGAAGTCTAAAATTTTGTGAAATGAAGATATACCAACTTTAGTTTAAACAGAAAACAAGTATAGGTTATTTGTATGCAGATCATTATCATTCCTCAATTAGTTCATTATTTTATTGACCTTTATAAAATATACATAAACACAATTTATGGAGACCACTGAAGTGTGACATTGAGTGGAATAGAGTAATCCTACAACAAATGACAAATGTAGAAAAGAAACACACTTCATGACAAACAATATATTACAATGAAAGAAACAAACTCAGATGAGTCAGCTTTTATTTAAGAGCTGACTGCCACAGCAGACATAATTTCCTCAAAATCCTGTCCACAGTACAACCAGAGAGCCTTTCTGTACACATTATCACAGAAAGTAATACTCTGATGGATGTTGTAGGCTGTAATTGGAGATGGTATCAATGATTGAGTTCTTACAGTCTCATAGAAAATGAAGATTTGCCCCAAGTGGCAGAAAAAAAAGTGTTATGCATATTTTTATACTATGTGTCATGATCCTGAAGAAATAGAGAAAAGATCTATGGAAAATGTGAGGATGATATGACATTAAACCTCTCTTTCAAAAGTCTGTTAATGTCCTAAGTAGTTAGTTCA
Organism: Dipodomys ordii; assembly: GCF_000151885.1. Lineage (NCBI taxonomy): Eukaryota > Metazoa > Chordata > Mammalia > Rodentia > Heteromyidae > Dipodomys > Dipodomys ordii. The sequence continues at coordinate 29,285,961 of NW_012267218.1, forward strand.
TCTTTTTTCTTTTTTCTTTTTGTCAGTGATGGGGATTGACTCTGGGCCTGGGCGCTGTCCCTCAGCTCTTCAGCTCCTGGTGAGCACACTACCACTTGAGCCACAGCGTCACTTCCAGTTTTCTGGTTAATTGGAGATAAGAGTCTCACAGCTTTTCCTGCCAGTGCTGGCTTTGAATGATGATCCTTAGATCCCAGCCTCCTGAGTAGCTAGGATAACAGGCACAAGCCACCAGCACCCAGCCTGCATTCTTATTTTTAATCCAAAATGATTTCCCTGGAAGGGGAGTGCACCATTCCTGGAAGTACTGCAAAACTAGGTCGATGCATGGAGTGGACAGAGCAAGCTTCTATTTCATCTCCTAGCGTTAAAAATCCATTTAATATATTGTCCTTGGATAGAGGACATATCAGATATTAAACTGATAAGAACAGATACTATTCTTGCTCTTAGTCAAAAGGCCGAGAAGTGATTAATTAATCTGTTAATACTTCTTCATCACTGTGTTTCAAGAAGAAATCAACTCTTCATCTTTATGGTAATAACCAGCATCTCTAATGATGCATCGTTTGGGAAGGGACTATTTGGGTCTAAATTTTCCATACAGATTTTCCATGCTATTTACTTGTAGAAAGCATTTTACATTGCTTGAAGATCTAAAGACTTCAGCCTTTTGTGAAATCTCACTGTGATGATGACTGTGGCACTATATTAAACACATGACTAGGAATATGTTTATACTGAACCTACCATCTATACAATTCAAGCACAAATTAATTGAATTGTCTGAGTACCGGGGTTTGAACTCAGGGCCTTGAGCTTGTTTGGCATATGTTCTATACTGAGGGATGCCTCACCTCCAGCCCTTTTCTACACTAGTTATTTTGAGACAGGATACTCCTTTGTGTGTGGGCATGTGCCTGGAACCACAGTCCCTATATTTTGCTTCTTGTTATAGATAGGATGACATGTACGTGCTGCTACACCAAGCTTCTTTCCATTGTTATGAAGTCGCTCAAACTTTCTGGCCAGGTTGGCCTAAAACTGTAATTCTCTCAATCTCAGCATCCCATGAAGTTGGGAAGATAACTATGCACTACCGATTTTGGCTTCAAGCAGTATTTAATACTTAAAATACCAAAATAACAATGAAAAAAATAAAATTATAGGTGGTTCCATACAGTCTGTTGTCTATATATCTCTCCTTTAATAGGGAATTTTAAAGCTCTACATTATTTTATGGTACTTGGTTTCTGGGCTCTTTGTGAAATTTGAGTATTTTTGGGGGGTATACTTACATATAAACATAAAAGTGTGCTATAATTATTTTTCTTTCTTAATTTTATTTTAAAAACATGCTTTTACTATAACCAGTTTTGCATATAGAATAAATGTCTCCTTTTCTTAAAGAGCAACAATTGATAAATCAGTTTTAGTAATTTGTGACAGTTCTAATTTATAAAGTAAAAATTATACAGGATGCTTACAATTCTTTCGTGTTTGAACTCAGGACCTCTGACTGTTAGGTGGTGATCTACCATTTGGGGCATGGCTCCAGTAATAGCCCTAGTCTTTCTCTGCTTTAGTTATTGTTTGGATAAGGTCTCTCATTTTCTTGCCTTGGGCTGGCTTCAGAACATGATCTTATGTCTCCCACATAGCTGGACTACAGATATAAACCATCATGACTGGCTTATTCATGGAGATGGACTCTCACTAACTGTTCTGCCCAGATGGCCTTCAACTGCAATTTTTGTGATCTCTGCCTCTTTAGCTAAGATCATAGGTTTGAGCCTGAGAGCATGGTGGATGAATCTGATTGTACTGATGTATTAAATTTAACTTTCTAAGTCTTTAGATTTAGTCATATTACTTTTTAAAACTTTCCATTATAATTTGAAGTATAAAGATGATACTCTACCTGTGGTTCTGCACAAATGACCTGGTATTTTAGCTAGTAGCATCTTTCTGTTGTTTTGGATCAGGGCAAGCTTGCTTACATAATATATCTATGATAAAAAAATACTAGCTGACAATACTGGCCTAAAATCAGTAGCTGTATTAGTCACATAAGGAAATATAAATAGAAGGATGTTATATTATAAAGACTAAAACTGAGATGTAAAATTTTACTAAAGCTCTTTTGCTTATTTGCCACATTTTGAGCTACATATTCTTCTTATCACTCAACAGTTTCTGCTTTGGAAAGTACATTTAACCAATTATTCAAAGTCTATTAACAATGTTTTAATGTACTTTGTAAAAACAAGAAAATCCACTTATGCTATTGGTTAACACAATAGGAATAAGATTAAAATTCTAAAAAGGCAAATAATATGGGTCAATTTTGAATATATATATATCTATTTGTTGAAAAAATACATATTGTGTCTATGTCTATTGTGGGGCTTGAACTCAGGGCCTTGGCACTGTCCCTGAGCTCTTTTGCTTAAGGGTAGTGCTCTACCACTTTGAGCCACAGCTCCTCTTCTGTTTTTTGAGTGGTTAATTGTAAATAAGAGTCTCATGGGGACGTTTGGTGTACAGGCTGGCTTTGAACTGCAGTCAATCCTCAGATCTCAGCCTTCTGAGTAGCTAGGATTATAGATTTTCATGGCTGATAAACTCCTGTGAACTACAAGAGTCTTGTGAAAATAAAAGTGTTACTGAATCTAAGAATCTAATCACTTTGTGAGGAATTAGATTTTTCATTTAATAAAAAATTCTGAATGCTTTCCAATGCCTTTAACTAGTGGGAAAGGATCAGAAGTAGATATTTACATAGGTACACAAAATAGAATCTATTTTATCCAATATGAGTTTAATAATAAACTACCTGGTTCAAAGGTCTTTGTGGAATTAAGCTGGTGGAAATAATGAAGTTGGCTGTTTGGCCTTTAGCCATTTTATTATAATATAGTGACTGCCAAAATAAAGTTATCCAGACAACAATACATTATAAAAAAATATACAGGTGACTTTCCCCTTTCAGCCAAGTGCAAAGTGCAAGGCAAAATAAATTAAGGCAAAAATAAAATAAAATAAAAATGGTGAGTGCGAGCATGTTGTTGACCATGTAAGAAAATACGTGCAAAATATACCTCAGATACACTATAGGTAGATGAGCACGAGGGAAGCCGAGCCTGGTTTTGCAGTGGGGAAAAGAAAACACTGTTAAAGAGGACATGATAGAATAGTAAGGGTCTCAGAAAGTTCAAATGGCTCCCATCACCAACACATTTGCCTGGAAATATAATAGCCTTACAAGGAGAAACATCCAAGGGGTTCAAGTTATTGAAGGAGAACCCTGTAATACACCAACAAACACTAAACCTTGCTAAAAAGAAAAAAAAAATCACAACAGAGATGACACTAGCTGGTAGTACAATCTTGCTGAGAAGAACTTTATTTAAAGAAAAAAAGTAGGACAGTGGACAACTTTTACTGTGGAAACACACTGATTTTCATTGGCTTAATTAACACCAGGAAACTACACCTCTGACTGTTTCTAACTTTACTATCAACAGTATTCTCTAAATAGGGGTCCAATATGAGTTCAACATTCTGTGATTATTAATATTCTACTTTTTTGCATTACTGAACAAGCCTCACATTCTGCTATTAGCAATACAATAAGACACAAAAACTTAAACACAAAATTCAACTTTTAAAAAAAAAATCAAAATCTCTTCTTTTCTCTTCCAACCTACTCCTCATCTCTTTTCTTCTCACCTGTCTTGTCTGGCAGGATCTTTCTATGGAGTTCAAGCATTTCTCCTGCCTCAGTTTGTCCTCAGTGCTGGTGGCACCACACCTGGCTCATTGATTTTTTTCGTTGACATTTCTGAACAGCTACATAAATTGATTACTTATTGTTGTTTGTTTCTTTTGTTGTTTTAGTCAGTGTCTATGTAGACTAGGCTGCCCAGGAACTTGTAGTCTTCCTGTGTACTGGGAAAATACGCAGGTACCATCAAATCTGGCTGACCAACTATTTTATCATTGACCCTTTGTTTTGGTGTTGGGTGTTAGTGTTGGTGTTGTTGTTAGGGCTTGAATGCAGAGTCTGGGCACTGTCCTTGAGTTTTTCTGCTCAAGCTAGTGCTCTACCACTAAAGGAACAGCTCTACTTTCAGATTTTTGTTGGTTAACTGGAGACAAGAACCTCATGGACTTTCTTGCTGGGCTATGTTAAAATTGAGATTCTTAGATCTCAGCCTTTTGAGTAGCTAAGATTACAGGCATGATCTATTGGTATCTGGTTTATCACTGAATTTTTAAAGTTATTTTATACAGAAAACCCATTTAATCTCAGTTTTGCCCAGACTGCCCCTAGTCCATACACTCTTCCTGCTACACTCATCCTATGGAGTAACTGAGACTACAGAAGTACAACATCACATAGGACTAATCTTAATAGCTATAAATTGGCTATTTTCTGGCCTGTTTTTATTTTTATCTATTTTTTAAAAAAAAATTTCTAGTACTAGAGATTGAACTGAAGGCCTCATGTTTGCTAGGTAAGTTTTCTACCACTTATTCAGACCAAGGGCCTTTATTTTAAGGTGTCAAACTATCATGTTCACTTATGTGGCTTCTTCTCTCAGGGGGTTTCACAATGCCACATGGGCAGAAATTAGTAAGTATTCATTGTCCAGTATCCAATTCTGCATAAAGTTTCAGAATATACAAAGTAATCAGAATATGCATCTTTTTCTACTAGAGAAGATAACAAAGTAGGAGAATCAGAAACAATCTTAGCAGATCTGTTTTTTTAACAGTATTTCTAGCACCAAGCACAGCTAAATGCAGTAAGGTGCTCAGTGAGTGCTTATTGAATGAATAAATATATAAACTATTTTTTAATAATTCCTAAAAAACTAATCTGAATCAATTTTCACAATTTCTAAAGATGCTAACACAAAGACTTGTACCTGATATTCTCTAGCAAGATGATAATTTTGCAGTATAAATTTGTTCTGTTTAACACAATTATATATATTGCCAGTACTGGAACTTTCTTGCTCACAGTGTTCTATTGCTTAAGCCATACCTCTAGTCCTGTCTTCTTTCAGTCTCTATCTCTCTCTTGGCTATTTTCTATTCCTAGGAAAATTCACTTGTCATATAGATCTTTAATAAGTACCTTATTGTGCATGAAAGCTAATTTTGAGAGGACAATTTTACAGATATGTCATTTCCATTTCAAATGATTTATATGAGATTTTTCCTTCCAGTCCTGGTAATTGAACTCAGGGCCTGGGTAGTGTCCCTGAGCTTCTTTTGCTCAAGGCGAGTGCTCTACCATTTGAGTCATAGCTCCGCTTCTGGCCTTTGTGGTAGTTTATTGAAGGTAAGAGTCTCATGGACTTTCTTGCCTCGGCCAGCTTAGAACAACAATCCTCAGATTTCATCCTTCTGAGTAGCTAGGATTATAGGCTGGGTACCTGGTGAGATTTTTTTTGAAGTATAGGATAAGACAGAGTTTTCTAATTTTTCAGTATGACTGAAATTTCAAAATTGAAATAACCTTTTCAATTTAAGGAATTCTTATAAAGTGAAAGTAGAAAAAGTAGCCTATTTCCCAAAGAGATAATCATAGAATTGATTTACTGTCATCTTCAACATTATTATAGGATGATGATATTGACAAGTCATCACCTACCAAGAGAGTCAGGATGTTATATAATTAGTATAAGTGAAATATTAAATAAATAGAGGTTTTTAATATATCAACTTGTCAAAATATAAAACAGAGAAAACTCATTGAGGCTCCAATAATGTACTACAGATAAGAAGCAAAAGATGCTGATATTTGCATAAAGAAAGTAGACACTACAAATAGTGGTTAGTTATCTAGTCTATTGATGGTTTACTTTTCTAAGGACTATGTTTCTAACTCTTCATTTCTGCTCAATAAGAAGCTGGTTGGTTTGCTGGGCGTTGGTGGCTCATGCCTATAATCCTAGCTACTCAGGAGGCTGAGATCTGAGGATCACGGTTCAAAGCCAGCCCAGGCAGGAAAGACCATGAGACTCTTCTCTTCAATAAAACATTCGGAAAACCAGAAGTGGCTCTGAGGCTCAAGTGATAGAGCACTCGCCTTGAGCTGAAGAGCTAAAGGACAGCACCCAGGCCACACAATGCTGGACACACACACACACACACACACACACACACACACACACACACACACACACACACACACACACACACACACACACACACACCTCTGGTTGAATGAAGATAATGTTTAGATTTTAATTACTGTATTATTAATGTACAAATGTGTTATTGGATCATATACTTCTCAGTTGATTTCTTGTAGTAGGCAAAAGATACTGAGGTCAGGAAAAACAGGTGACTTAGAAGAAACCAAAAGTTGAACTTGGCTTCAGGGGAAGAACCTTTTTAGCATGTCATGAAGTAATCAACAGAAAAATGCAGAAAAAATACTCTAAACTTAAAAAAAATAAGGTTCATGAGAAGAATGAAATTTACCAGTCACTCTAACTCCCCAATAGAAGAATTTATACTCTATATGTTCAAAGGTTTAATGTAAGTCTGTGGGTTCACTTTAAAGTCAAGTATGTTGGGGAAGGCAGTATGCGAAGAAAGCACATGGAAGAAAACAATGTCAAAAGGGAAAATAAAAATATAAAGGTAGAATTTATCAGGAAACAACTCGTTTAAACATGTCCTTCCATGCACAATAACCTGGAACCATCCTTTGAAAAATGAGCAACTTCTTTTCTCAAGCTCTAAAATTCTGTTCTATTATGAACATGTCACGTTATTTTGATACACTAAACAGTTACAGCCACCACAGCCAATATTGTCTATAAGAGAGCAGAGAGCAAATGTTTTATGCCTTGTGGGCCACATAATCTGTGCTTCAACTACTCAACTTATGTTGTAGACTAAAGACTATATGCAAATGAGTGTGTGTTTCAATAAAACTTGGATATTGAAATATGAATGTCTTATAATTTTCACATGCCATGAAATGTCATTTCATTTTCCTGCCATCACAAGAAATGCAAAACTCATTCTCTGTTTGTGGCCCGATAAAAAAAGCAGGACTTAGACGACAGAACAGTTTGTAAATCTCTGAGTTATAGAACAGAATGAAAATGAAAGTAAAAAAGTTTCCAAAGATTATAGATATCTATAAAAAATATAAGACAAGTAATTCAGGCTGGAATGAAAATGCTGGTATTAAAAGGCCTAATAATAAGTAATCTAATTTATCATCTATATTAGCTTTATTTCACATAGCCTTATTTAGGCATTTAGGAAATTGTTAAACACTTAAAATTAACTCATTAACTCATTGAAATATACTTACTATAATATACTTATTAATCTGACATCATAAGTTGTACTCCCTGTTAACTGCTTTCTGAAGCCTTTAAAAATAAATATAACTGGATAGCCAAAACATAGCTAGATTTTTCTGTAGCTCAGCAGATAGTTATCATCACATTACATAGAGCAGATAAAAATACAAAATTGTGGTTTATGAGTATTTTTACTTTTATTTTTTCTTCTTTTGTATTTATTTTTATTTCAGGAATAGCGTTTTGTGACTATTTTAATATTTAAACTATCTTGGTCCCATTGTTCCTCCACTAACTAATTAGTAAATTTATCTGATTCATATTATCTAAACAAAGCATTAATTTTCCTTATGTTTTTTTTTATTTTTAATTGGCTGAACCGAGGGCTTGAACTTATATTGTTGTTGGTTGTAAGGCTTGAGGGCTTAGGAGCTATCCCTGAATATTTCTGCTCAAGGCTAGAGCTCTACTACTTTGAGCCACAGCTCCACTTCTGGTTTTCTGTTAATTGTAGGTAAGAGTTTCATGGACTTTCCTGCCCCAAGTAGCTTTGAACTGTGATCCTCAGATCTCACATCCTGAGTAGCTAGGATTGCAGGTATGAGCCATCAGCATCTAGCAATTTTATTGTTCTAAAGCTAGTAAAAATCCACTTAGGGCTCAATTTATTCCCACTTTGGACAATATAGAAAATTTATATTCACAATTTAGAAATCAAAATTCTAATCCTGCTTTTTCTACAGAAGAATCAATGTAAGGTGAGTTATAAGTTTAATAAACAAAATTTAATACTCCCCTAAAAAATTAGGGCTCATCCATCAAGATATAGGGATCTTCTCTTTCTAAACTAATGATATATTTATTATACTGATGGAAATACCAATGATTTAAGTCCCTATAATTTAATACCTTATCTCACATTTCTGGATGATTTGTCATCGTCAATTATATTTGTCATCATCAATTTAATTGGCAAATGGTTCTGAATTTTTCATCCTACTGATGGAGGATGAAATGAATTAAAAAATACTCATATTTTTGCATTTATTGTAGAAACACGTGCAATAATTTTTCATAGGATGAAGAATTTCTAAGTTATTTTTAGAAACAAAATCTGCTTAGCCTAAGAGTAACTTTTTCTTTTAAGCAACAGATAAGGCATGGTTTAAGAAGTACTTAGGTAATAGGGATTAAAGAGGAAGTAGAAAAACTGAACATTTACCTAAGCATTTGATTTGTATGCTTTCTCAGATGATACTGTTTTTTAAAATATTTTGTTTGTTTTTATACCTTGTAGTTAATAGAATCCTTAGAACAACACATCTTGTGCCTTTTTAAAAGAAAGAATGCAATCAGAACGAAGTGTTTCTGAGTGAAATGAAACAAAATATGAAGATGTTGAGACTAGAGATTATACAGTAGCAGATGCACTGAAAAACAGAAATCAAAAATGTGACATGAGATAACCCAACTTTTAAGACTAAAGCTTTAAATTAATTCCAGTATTACATTAAATCTTTCCCATACAAACCTTAGCAACTTTCAACTTTGTAGTATTAGTTTAATAAAAAGAAAAATAACACTTCTCCTAATGGAGAAAAGCATAACACTAAAGTACATATATTAGGACTTAAAAATACTTTTGTAGAATAGTTATTCTGGATTGTTTCAGCTTGGCTTAGTCATCAGATATATATTAATCCTTATTTAATCCTAAAGATAGTATAGTAGATTCTAGGGTTTGATTATGGCTGAATTATCTAATTCTGTAAGAACACAGGAAAACACAATTGGCTCAAAGAAAGTAGAGAAATAAAAAAAGTTAATTTTTTGTTTAGTTTTAAGATATAATGAATGATACTAATAAAACTACTTTGGATTTTATTAACTGGAAATTTAATATACATATATGATTATGTGAAATACAATTAGAAATTCAGATATCAGAAAATTGACTTCTTTCTTTCTTTCTTTTTTTTTGTTGGTTGTGGGGCTTGAACTCTGGGCTTGGGTGCTGTCTCTCAGCTCTTCAGCTCAAGGCAAATGCTCTATTGCTTGAGCCACAGTGCCATTTCCAGTTTTCTAGTGTTTTATTGGAGATAAGAGTCTCATGGCCTTTCCTACCTGGGATGGTTTTGAACTGTGATCCTCAGATCTCAGCCTCCCAAGCAGCTAGGATTACAGGCGTGAGCCACCAGCACTCAGCAACTTTCTTCTTTTATAATAAAATTTTAGTAATATTAATTACGTAAGTGGTAATAATTTTGAAATATAAGAAATAAACAAGACATTTCATAACCACAAGTCCTAGGAATGGAAAAGCAGATTTAAGTAAAAAAATTACTCAGTATAATAATCTATCCTTCTTCTATCATATTTATATCATATATTCTTTTGGAGATTTTACTTCAACTTCTTAAAAAGAAAGAGGACTAAGCATTTTAAAAGTCTGAATTATCTGTGACAAAAAAATACAGTTGTAAGTACTGCCTATGTGAGTAGTATGATAGCAAATGGCTACAAAGTGATGCTCCTAAAAAATTGTCTTGGGTATCTGAGCTTTGTGCTCAAGCATTTGTAAGATGTTACATGGAAGTATTTGCTCCTGGTGAAAATGTTGCTGCTAACCTTATTATTAAACAAAGAATGACATAAATATTACAAAGGAATCTGAGTTAGAGAAGTCTGCTAACTCAGAATAATGTGTCTATTTGCCAGATTATCTATGATGACACTAATATTTATCATTTTTCTTAAAAATGGAAACTAAACTATCAAGTTCTACTCCTTGGATCTAGTCCATAATTTTCCTATCACATTTAACAATAGGCTAAAAGACATAGTCACTGGAAAAGTTCCAAATGGAAGTCTTATGAAAAGACCCCCTGAAAATTATACTATTACATAACAAATATTCACTTTAAAGAGAAAGATTTTTAGTTTATATTAGGGTCAAAATATTACTAAATTAACTGCAATGTTAGTGTGGCTTAAGGGTCATACATGTTGACAATTTAATCTTCATTTCATAAATGTGAGCATGTAGCCGCAGCTAGAAAAGAAAGGGGGAAAGAGACAGAAAGTAAAAAGATGCAGATGAAGGACAAACCAATCAGACTTGGAATTATGTCAGCAGAGGTGTAGAGGGAAAAAGTCACCAAGTGAAATCGTACATTTACTCTTGAGAGTATCCTTTCACATTGCCTTCTAGGTGATCTCTGAGCTCCTCCAGCTTTCGATGGAGCTACATGTAAACATCAGAAAATAATTTGAAAAGGTAACTTTTCATTTTTCCTTTCAAAGTAATATTGTAGTATACATTTCTCACTGCCTTTGGCAAACATTTTAAAACATCAGGATCTTTATGTAACGTAACAATATTTATTTTGTTAAACTTTCTCTACAAAGTTTAGTGAAAATAAATGCTGCAACTATTCTTATAATTCCCTAAAGATTCATTTAAAGATTTCTATTTGATGGGAATATAGTAACTATTGAAATATTAAAAAGTTTGCTTGTCTTTAAGAAATAACTTTTTGAGGTTAGGCTCTACCCATATTGAAACCAGCTCATTTAACAGTACAAAGTATGTGCATATACATAATAATACTGTATACACACTTAAAAGACAAACATTTATAACATTTAAGTTTACATAAGCAAAAGCTGAGTTTAGAGTCTCTCTGTGTCTCAAATATAGTCAATCTGGTTTACTTCAGGTGCTAAAATTATGCATTCCATTTATTATTTGTAGTTCAGTATCCGTAGTTAATGATAGTGTATTGTACTTTTTTCACTTAATTCTGTGTGATAATGCATACTATAATAGATTTTTAATTTAAAGACAAAGGTAAAATATAATACCTCACAAGTAGACAGTGAGGAATGGCCCCGATATATTATCACATTTTCTGTACAGAATAATCTTAAATGGACTGGTTTAGGCATACAAGCAACACTTCCTGCCCTTCTGATTATCTTTGGTGATGTAACATTTAATGTAATTGCTTCCCACTGTAAAGCAGTGTTAGAGAACAGATAAGATGGCTTTCCTTGAATAAAGAACACAAACATACAACACACCTTCACTGATGTGCATTTACATGTGCACACACAAAGAAAGAAATAAACAACAAAAACATAAAACCAAGAAGGCAGAAGAGGCAAAGAGAGGAAAGAATGTAGAAATCTGTATTTCATAAACTGTTAAATGGAAATAAACTGGAGGTATGTAAGGTTTGAAATGATTGAGTATTAGGCCACAAGGTAGTTATTAAATTAGGACAACATAGAATAAGTAATTTTATGATACTGCAAAATAATCTGCCATTTTTGATATTAATGATTGTTTTGCTGTCAGGATGAATGGAATTGAGATATAAAAATAGTTAAATTTGTGGAGGATAATTCTGTATACTTTTAGAGTTGACAATTTTCTTACTTAAATTAATGGTGGCAGCATTACAAATAATCAGTGATTATGTTATTTAACTTTGATAACTTATTTACTTTTACATTGTCATTAAATGTTAAAAGTATAAGTGTCCAAGGTATGTTTACCAATTGGCATTTAGCCACTAGCAAATGGTGTCATTAAATAAAAAATATTTGAATTGTATACTAGAAATCATGTATATGGATGGGTACACATTTAAACATATCATTTTCTGTCTATTTTTAAATCGTTTAAAATTTAAAACATAAATTTAAAACACATTAAGGCTGCTTATCACTATAAGTGGACTTATTACACTATCATCATACAAATTCCTTTTTAGTTCTTATGCTGACATATATCCAATACATGTTATTAATTGATAGTTTTTTTTACTGGAATTAACTATTACTGCTAATAACACTAAGTAAAATTAAATATTGTTTACAAAAAAGTTAAAAGGGAAAATGACATTCTGAATTTATATTAGTTCTCTGTTTAAGAGGAACTTATCACAAATCAGTGACATCAATCAGAGGAACGGTTTACTCTAGAACCCAAAATTATAGGCACTTGTAATGAGGCAGTTGCCTTTTCTGTTGTTTGTGGTGCCATTCAAAGCTAGTTATTTGGCAGCTTGCCTTCAGCTGGTTGCTCTATATGTAGCTGAAATAAAAAAGAAATATGACCCAACAGCCAATAAAAATATTAAAATAAAAAATGGGATGGTGAAAAATGGAAAAAGCCCCCTTTCCTCCCACCACCCTCCAAAAATAAGTGTAGGCTATAGACAAAATCTTGCCAAAAAATGTTAGAAACATATTTACTTTGAGGGATCCAACTCTACTAGCAACTCCTTTGCTCTCATCCGGCCGTCTAATTTGCTACAATGAGGGAAGATGGGTAAAAAAGACAGAATAAAGAAAAAGTGAACTTAAATGTTTTTTCTTTACATTAATAAATAATACATGCAAAATCATTAGCTGACTCAGGTACCTCTTAGGAGGCCAAGGAGTTAACTAATCCAGAGGTTGTATGACATGCTCTGCAAATAAGTCACTAGAATTTTATCTTCATTATGGCACTATTCCTGAGATGAGGAAATTGGCACTTACTTTTGGTTATCTTGGGGACTCCTGATGAAGCAGTATCTGGAGTAGTGTAACATTTGCATATGGCTTACAAAAAACAAAGAATTACAAATACACCTATGCACTTTTTCTCTTTCAGTGTTTGTCTATTCCACTGTAATAGCTAATATCACAAAACATCAATGGTAAGACTAGAAGCATTAGTATTCTTTAAGTGGGAAGATCAGTCCTGACAAGCATCATTCTTGATAGGTGACAAATGAAACTCCTCTGCTTGCTGACCCAAGCATGGAGTTGTTCAGCTGTCACTGAAGTCCCAATTAAACAATTATGCTGCCCAACCAGAAAATTTTAATGCCAGACCAATGTTAGATATAGTCACTCTTTCAAAGCTTTCTGGTTTTGTTTTCTTTCAGATGAGACGGAAAATGAGCCAGAAAATGGTGCACACCTGTAATCCCAGCATTTGGGAGGCACAAGTTGAAGGCCAGCCTGGCAACAGGATGAGACCCTGTTTCAAACAAAACAAAACAAACAAAACAAAACAAAAAAATAACTGAAAACAAACAATCAAACAGCAAAAAAGATAGATGAAGGGAAAAGTAAGATTGCTATTTTAAAACTTGTTCCAAATCACTTATAAATGAATAAAAGAAGACTGTCAATACAAAGTGTCTTCTGAAGTGAGACTTTTTTCTTTGGTACAGGTTAAATAGAAATAATGTTTTGGTTAAAGAGGAGACAAAACAAAAACGAAACAGGAAGGAGCAAGAAAAATTTCAAGTGGTTTTATACCAAAATCACTCTCCTTCATAATGGTGGTCTCAAATGAGACTAGCCTAGGGTCAAGTTAATTGTGATGGTCCTTTGTGAATGGGAGACAGTAGAGCTATAAGCATGATGGTATATTCCTAGAGCCAAAGTACTGATGAAAATATGGTTAAGAAAAACATGACCATATTATAAGCATTCCTGGAAGCAGAATATAGATTGTCTTATTCCATTTAGAATGCCTCTGAGAACATATGGAGAGTACTAGGGAATACAGAGAAAATTATTTGTTTTTAAATAAAAAGAAGAAAGCATCTTTATAAGAATTGATTTTGTGCTTGATTTAATAGAACTTTAAAAAAGTAATTCTTTAGTGCTAATAATTTGCTAAAAGATGAAACATCAATTTTCTTATTTATTTATTTTTTCTAGTACTAGGGTAGGTACTTGGGGCCTAGCATTCCCTTGGTGTTGCTTGCCAATAACTTGGTGCTCCACTTGTGCCTCAAGCTCGGGTTTTTACTGGTTAATTGGAAATAGAGTCTAGTGGACTTTTCTGCAAGGACTGGCTTTGACTGTGATCCTCCAGGTCACAGACTTGAGTAGCTAGGATTACAGGCATTGAGCCAGTATTGCCTGGCTAGTTACCACTTTTCTTAGTGAAACAAAATAGCCAAATTTAAAAATAAAATAGCCAAATTTAAAAATAATGGAGATCAATCAATACTTTGAAGTTGTAAGAAAGGACCTCCCAATGTAGAGTAAATTCATTCAGTTTATAATATCTACTCATTCTCTTGTGCTATATATTCTTTTATCTCAGTAAATACCTTTAAAGTCTGTTGATCATCCTAACTGAAGACTCACAACATCTGTATCTTAGAGGCTAACTATAAAGATAGTTCTGGTAGTTACCTATAAATAATAGAGTCTACTACGTCATATTACTTTCTAAAAACAGAACTTAAGCTTTCTATAATCATTAAATAGAAATGACATTGTCTTTTATTTCTACATGCTTTAAAAATACATTAAGTCCAGCAACATTAGTATCTTCTTAAACTTGGAATAATGACAAATGTAGTTATACTTATTTTTTATTTCTAATTTGTTACATTTTCTCTATAGGCTTGGAAATAAATTAGGGCTAGAAAAAAAATCCATGCTAATAAGAGCATGTATAAATGTATATATGTTTATCTAGCTATGACATAATTTTATATCTTAGTGTATTTCTATATGTCTTCTAGTATTCCATTTCCAAGTGCAAGAACAGAAATTGAAAGAATGAAATGTAAGAACAAAAGAACAGGTACCACTGAACTCTAAATATGAGTAACAGACTAGCGGACAGTAATTTTGGGAGCAGTTTATCAATACTTGACATTAATTTTCTGCTAACAAGTCTGCCAGAAAACCAATGAGATTTTTTATAAAACCTTTAGAAGTGGTTGCAATTCATTTCATATTTTGTAGCTTCTTAGACAACATTAATAATAAAATCTATACTAAAAAATACTAGGAAAAATTGGGAAAAGATTTGTCTATAAATTAAAACTTGAGGGCTGGGAAGGTGGCTCAGTGGTAGAGCACTTGCCTTGCATGCCTGAGGTTCGATTCCTCAGCACCACATAAGCAAAAAGAAAAAAGCTGGAAGTAGCTCTGTGGCTCAAGTGGTAGAGCACTAGCCTTGAGCTGAAGAGCTGAGGGACAGTGCCCAGGCCCAGAGTTCAGGCCCCACGACCGGATCCAAAAAAAATAGAAAAATAAAAAAAATATTAAAACTTGAACAGAAAATATTGAAATCAATAAATTTAAAAATCTTAATTTTCTCATTTATTCTAGTCAACCTTTAAGTCGATTATAATGAAATAGTACAAAAGAAATTCATAGCTAATACAAATGTCTTTTTAAAAATAATAACTAAAAACCGGGTGCCGGTGGCTCATGCCTGTAATCCTAGCTACCCAGGAGGCTGAGATCTGAGGATCGAGATTCAAAGCCAGCCCAGGCAGGAAAGTCCATGAGACTCTTATCTCCAATAAAAACCACTAGAAAACCAGAAGTGGTGCTGTGGCTCAAGCGGTAGAGCGCTCACCTTGAGCTGAAGAGCGCAGGAACAGCACCCAAGACCAGAGTTTAAGTCCCACGACTGACCAAAAGGAAAAAAAAAATTAAAAGAAATCACAAAATAGTAAGATGGGCTAACTTACTTTTCAGAACTCTTAAGAGCATTATTTTGCTATCTATTTTTATACTACTTTACCATGAGGCTAACCCCATCTGTCTAGGTAGGTAAGAAGTTAACCATGAAGTATTTATACAAGTTGAATATACATTATCTAAAAAGTTTGGAAGCAGAAAGATTTTCTGATTTTAGAAGATTTTTGTTTAGATTATGGGATATTGGAATAGATTTTATTGAAATTTAAAATTCTCTAAAGTCTAAAACTTAAAGAGTGTCAATCACTCAAAATGTTTCTAATTTCAGAGCATTTTGAGTTTCAGGTTTTTAGATTAGGGAGCTTCATTGTGGTCTCTCTGATACTTCATTTTACATAACATTTAACAAATAATATGATTAGTTAAAAGAAAGTTTTAAGGTTCTTTCTCTGTCTGTCTCTCATATATGTGTGAAATGTATGCCCTTTGCTTGAAAGCTAATACCAATTTACAGTCCTACTAGTGTAAATAGGAACATCCATGTTACTGTTTCTTATGATACTGATGATTATAATCTTTAAAATAGTAATAAATTCGATTGCATTATTTGTATTGTTTTAAACTTTTGGGAGACTTCTAGTTTTTAGAAGATTTCTAGGGAACATTTTTTCCATCTATGTCTTTGCTGTGTATATTTTTTTTCTTTTTTTTTTTTTTTTGGGTCCAGTCGTGGGTCCTGAATCTGGGCCTGGGTGCTGTCCCTCCGCTCTTCAGCTCAAGGCTAGCGCTCTACCACTTGAGCCACAGCGCCACTTCTAGCTTTTTTTCTTTTTGCTTATGTGGTGCTGAGGAATCAAACCCAGGATCTCAGGCATACAAGGCAAGTGCTCTACCACTGAGCCACCTTCCCAGCCCTGTATATTTCTTTTATGTAGGACTTTGGCTTGTTTTTTAATTATCTCTTTTTTAAAATACATGTTTAAGAAGGATATTTGAGGTTATCAATCCTTTGCCTTAAAGATTGGTTGTAAATATTTTATTTTCATATCACTCCAAATAGGACAGAATTATTAAGTGTATCTATTGCTGCATCTCCAATCCAAAGTAGAGTATTTGATACATGATGTGCACTAAGCCATTCACTGGATAAATTTCTGGATCAATCTGCTTTGTTTGTCAGGAATATAGAATGAGTACAAAAAGTGATTAATCCTGAAATTTTGGATCAGAAAATAGCTAATTTCAGAGGATGTATCATTTTACAATATAAAGATCATGAGAAAAGCTTAGCTTGAAATATACTCTATTAATGTTACTATTAAACATGGGAAGTTCATGTGTACATATCTGAATTAGTATGCTAATCAGTTTTGCTGCTCAAATAATAGTACAGATCTTTTTTGTTGGGCTGCTTTTGCATGAAAATTAAAAAGCGTTTACTAGATTCAGATGCATTTAATTAGACTGACAATTAGTATTCTTAATTTCACTATTTCCTATATTTCTACTATTATTTTCCTGATCTTCCTTAACTTGAGAAAACTGCAGTGAATACCAAGGGAAATCAATAAACAGACCTAAAAGAGGAAGACCTTATGTAAACTTAGAGAATTTTCAGATTTTATGAAACATAATACAAAAGCTTAAATATATATATATTTCTATTAATTGGAAATTAATACATACCAGGAAAAAGGGATAAATATAAAATCTATATTCAATAGGAATAGGACGGACGTATTCCAAAGGTACAGATCTACTTATTTAAAAACTTGATGTTACAGATACAGAAACTGGGCTCTACTGTCTCTCATAAGTTATAAGGTGATGGACAAGGGCTTCCAAGGTATCATTAAGTTGAATTCATAATGATAGAAAATTAATTTATTCTTGTATTCATGAAGTAAGGATCATAAATGTAAAAGTTCTTGAAATATTTACAACAAAGAATCACACAAGTTGCTTGGTTTAATTAATATTATCAAACATTTAATTTTCAGGAGATAACTAATGTTTTCAAAACTAGAAAATAGTAAAAAACAAAAGAATCTAAAATAAAGCCTAGTTAAAAAAAAAAGTGCTAGGGGCTGGGAAGGTGGTTCAGTGGTAGAGCGCTTGCCTTGCATGCCTGAGGCCCTGGGTTCGATTCCTCAGCACCACATAAGCAAAAAGAAAAAAGCCGGAAGTGACACTGTGGCTCAAGTGGTAGAGCGCTAGCCTTGAGCTGAAGAGCTCAGGGACAGCCCCGAGGCCCAGAGTTCAGGCCCCACAACGGGACCCAAAAAAAACAAAAAACAAAAAACCGTGCTATACCATCAACTAGAATACCATATAATAAATGATTTTTGTAAAAGGAAACTTATTTACATGTATATATGTTTATAACATGGAAAAATGTTCCAATTACTGAATGAATGAGATAGCTTAAAATATTATAGAGATGAATAATAACAGCTAATAGTTATTGAGTACTATGCTGTTTTATACACATTTTTAGATTTAATTCTTAATCCTGTGGAGAACTAGTATTTTTTTCATTTTATAGATAAAGATAATTTTAAGGTTATAGATGTGAAATTTCACAAATCCAAACAGGTAGGAAGTGTCAGAGCTGAGATTTATCACCAGGCCCATCAAACTCCAGAACCTGAGCTCACTACCTTCTCATTATGATAAAATATTTGAATATATGGAAAAAATCCCCAATGATATAGTGAATTTTAATAGTGGTTTTCTTATGAAGTGAATTTTATAAATTTTTTCCTTGAGTTTACAAAGTAAGCCATGTTTATTACTTTTTAAAAAACAGAACATGCCACTTATCAACCTTCCTTCCTTCCTTCCTTTCCTTCCTTCCTTCCCATTTAGACAGGTGTTCTAAAACTGAGACCCCAGCCCTAAATTACATGTTCAATAAAAGTATCTAAAAACTCAAATATTTAAAACAACTCTTAAAAATTCACTTTAAAGAGTATTTCATGTATTCCAACTCATTTTCTGAATATCCTAAGCAAATATTAATTGTAAGCAAAATGTAGATGTAACATTATGCTGAAACTGAGTGGAATCAGTTGAAAATAGAAATTTCAGGCCTATCTAAACAAATTTCATGATTCATTTTTCAATCAGAGAAAAGTAACTGTTCCCTACAAAAGAAAATTCTGGGATCATAAAGTCAGGGCAAACTATTTTATAATGCTTAAGCACAGTACTCATAGCAACGTACATAAAGTATCAGACCTCTTGTGCTAAATTTATTTTTTTGTTTGTTTTTGGTGAGTCGCAGGTCTTGAACTCTGGGCCTGGGCACTGTCCCTGGGCTCTTCAGCTCAAGGCAAACATTTTAACCACTTGAGCCACAGAGCCACTTCCAGTTTTCTGGTGGTTAATTGGAGATGAGTCTCACGGATGTTCCTGGCTGGGCTGGCTTTGAACTGTGATCCTCAGATCTCAGTTTCCTGAATAGCTAGGATTACAAGCGTGAGCCACTGGTGCCCGGCTAAATTTATTTTTATAACAATATTTCTATGTGGAAAATGTAGAAAAAATAAGATTCAACATCCATCAGTTTTGACATCAGTAAACATACCATTTTGCTCTACAAGTGCTTTGAACAGTGTAGATCTGTTAGGGTATATGAGAACTTTTCAGTAGTTCACAAGGTCAAAATCAGTTTACCAATAGTATTAAAACATTATCTTCTTTAGGACAGGTATATTTGTACAAATAGTAATAAAGAATTCATAGTGTAGTGTGAATCTAGAAAAATGAATCCAAACATTACAGTGATTGTATTATTCACTGCCACGTACTAGTTTAAAAAGCTGGTTCATTTAATACTATTTTCAGTTAAACAGTAAATATTATATTAATTAAAACAAAATATTTGATTCTTGCTCAGTATCAAACACACATACAAAATTCTAGTTTCTAAGCAAAAATCAGAATAGAACAAGTGTATGTGCCACTATAAAATTGAGAGCTTCACTTCCAAAAATACTTAGATGAACTGGGTAGTAATAATAAAGAAAATGATTTCTTGATATAATGAAATACACCAACACTTGGAAAGAGCTATACTTTCTCCAAATGACAAATATGTATTCCAAAATCATGCATGGGTTGAAGATCCATTCAAAAGTGCAAGACAGACCAATGAGTTTTTATATATCAGAATATGGAATGGTCTTAGACAACACTTCAAATTTACACTTAAACTAAATTTTAATAAACTAACAACATTTTAGTTTAGTATTAACTCAACAGTAATTATCTGAAAATATCAATAAAAGATCATAGTTTCTTTTCTAACTACAGAATTGTGTGAGACTGAACTTGTTTCTTTATATTCTTCAATCAAAGCAATGTATCACAAATAGACTGTCTTTAAATCAGCTATCAGTGGCTCTTTCTCCTTTCGAAAAATAAACTTTGTTTTTTCGTAAAACATGTTATTTACATTAACAAATAAAGGCTTTATTATTTTAAAGCAATAAATAAATATTTTATAAAATTCTCAGCTTTATCTCTTGGTCTAGTAAAAATAGCCAGACAGAATCCACATTAATAGAAGCTATTTGGAATCCCTAATAATTTAAAAAATTATCCAACAGATCTTGAGACCAGTAAGTTAGAGAATTGCTGGGTTTGACTAAAAGTATTAGTAATATTTTTATTCAATATCCCAATATGTAGAAAACTTAACTTTTTTGCTCAGAGGCAGGGTTTTTGCTCTTACTTGTTCAGTTATTTCCAATTTTTTTGTTTTTCATCTAGAACCCATAAATTTCTATACTGACTTTCACAGCTGAGCAAATATGGATATGGAAATGTTGAAATAATTTCAGATAAAAGAAAAAAAACCTGGTGTTTAGAGTAGTCTTCTGACTTTGCTTAAACGCTTAAAACTAGTAGCAAATGATTTTAGAGCACCAGTTAGTACTCTTATTTAGTCTAGAGCTACAAAAAAATCAGATTAGCCACAGATTAGTTATCTTAGACTTAAGACAATAGACTAGCCACATCTCATAATCACTGTAGTATTCGCAGGAAATTAGTAAAAATATGGAACACCTTGTAAAAATTAATGATACTAGGAGTAAATCACAAAAGGGAATTTTTTTTTTCATCTGGTTGTGGGGCCTGAACTCTGGGCCTGGGCGCTGTCCCTCAGCTCTTCAGCTCAAGGCTAGCGCTCTACACTTGAGTCACAGAGCCACTTCCGGCTTTTTTCTTTTTGCTTATGTGGTGCTGAGGAATTGAACCCAGGGCCTCAGGTATGCAAGGCAAGCACTCTACCACTGAGCCACCTTCCCAGCCCCACAAAAGGGAATTTTTATACGTAAAGGAATTCTCATTACCTTTTAGTCTCACACAGTGAAAATTCTTAGTTAAAAAAAAAGTTTGTCCAAAGAACAAAGGAAGCCTACAAATAAGTTCTAATTATCCATATTAATATAACAAAAGAATATGGTTTTCATATGATGGTATTTCAATAATACTTTAAAATCATTGGTTTAATTTCAGTTCAGTTCAATATTACAGTGCTTATATTTCTCCGTAAGTAGAAGAGAACAACCTTCTGGTTAGTCTGATGGAAATACTCTATTTTGTTTTTCCCCTACTCCCCTACTTTGTTTGTTTGTTTTTGCCTGTCCTGGGACCTTGAACTGTGGGCCTGGGTGCTGTCCCTCAGCTCTTCAGTCAAGACTAGTGTTCTACCATTTGAGCCACAGCGCCACTTCTGGCTTTTTCTGCTTATGTGATGCTGAGGAATCAAACCTAGGGCTTTATGCATGCAAGGCAAGCACTCTACCACTGAGCCACCTTCCCAGCCCTCTTTTTTAACCTTTAATGCACAAGGATTATGTGACTACAAAGCTAATTTCCTTTTTAAAAGTTAACTTTCAGATGTTTGAGAACAAAAAGATTGATCTTTCAAAATAATTTCTTTTTTTTAAAGTAAAATCAAAAGGGAATGGTAATTTGATTGACATCCTGGAATATTTTTTTTGGGAGGGTGGTTGTGGGGCTTGAACTCTGGGTCTGGGCACTGTCCTTCAGATCTTCAACTCAGGTGAATGCTCTACCACTTGAGCCACAGAGCCACTTCCATTTTTCTGGTGGCTTATTGGAAGTAAGGGTCTCACAGACTTTCCTGCCCGGGTTGGCTTTGAACTGTGATCCTCAGATCTCAGCCTCCTGAATAGCTAGGATTACTGGCATGAGCCACCAGTGCCTGGCAAAATCCTGAATTTTTTAAAGTATTATTTTTACTCCTTTTCATTATTTTCTATCTCATACCTTTTTTTTTTTTTTTTTCGGTTTGTTGTGGGGCTTGAACTCAGGGCCTGGGTGTTGTCCCTGAACTGTTTTGCTCAAGACTAACACTCTATCACTTTGAACCATAGTTCCATTTCTAATTTTCTAGTGGTTAATTGGAGATAAGAGTCACATGGACTTTCCTGTCCAAGATGGCTTTGAACCTCAGATATTAGCCTCCTAAGTAGCTAGAATTACAGGTATGAAAGAGCCAGCTTCCTTTATACTTCTTTCTTTATACTTCCTTTATACTTCTTTCTAAATAGAAATGCTGTTGCTCTTCATACTGGCATTCATCTAATCTGAAACATAGAAAGGACATTTCTATGGGATTGACTATTATGTACTAAATGATAAATATTACATAAAAGATACAGTAAAAATAAGAATGTCAAGCTAAAAAGTTGAATATCACACTTCTGGAATGTGTCAAACATACCTCAGATTGAACACATTCAAAACCAGACTGTATTATTCCTGAAAACTTGCTGCTTTGTTTTAATCCTTAATATAGTTAATAATACCATCGTAAACCCTGTAACTTAAATTAGAAACTTAAGAACCTTTTTTTACTTCTTTTTATCCCAATTTTTAATGTAAAATTTAAAATAACAAATAAATAAAATAATAATTTATCTGAAACAGTTAAGTACAAAATTTCACTTAAAGACATAAAAGGAATGACAATCACTGAGTGAAGACTCTTCAGATAGTAATGAAAAGTTGTTGATTGGTGATCCATGCCTTTACAGTGATCATTATTGCTGAACATAATTCTTAAAATTTCCACTGAACAAACACTCTTTTTTGGCTTTCAGTCATTTTTCATAATACTGGTGAAATGTTAGTCTTGCAGATATCTTTGTGGTTACCCTATCTTAAGTGAGGCTCTATTCTTGTTATGTATTTCAATTACAATTATTAAAGTGTTATGAAATTATAATAATGGAATTGCTTTTCTACTTGTTTATTTTCACATGCCTTTGATTGAATGTAAATTCTATAATGAGTAAAGCTACATCTGTCACTGATATTAAAGTACTTATGAGTACCTACTTAAGAGTCAATTAAGCAGTATTAATATTTGAGACGTTTTTTAATTTTTTAAAAAATAGCATTATTTAAACTAGTTTCTTTTATAACATCAACACCTTAATTAAACAATATACAGTATAAACACTACAAATAGGCATAAAATATATCTTTAAGTGCTGGTAAAAATGATCAAAAAAGACTTTTCCTATGTAAAAATTCTGTGCTTTAGCCAGGCCCTGGTGGCTCAGATCTATAATCTTAGCTACTCAGGAGGCTGAGATCTGAGGATCACGGTTCAAAGCCAGCCCTGGCAGGAGAGTCTGTGAGACTATCTCCAATACACTATCAAAAAAAGCCAGAAATGGAGCTCTAGTGGTTGAGTGCTAGCCTTGAGCAAAAGAAGATGAGGAACAGTGCCCCAGTCCTGAGCTCAAGCCCCAGAAACAGCACATACATGGATGAGCGTGCATGCGCACATGTGCACACACACATATTTAGTGTTTTATTTAAATTCATTGTTCATTTGAATATTTAAATATTAACTGAAATCTTTCAATAAAATATTAATTTGATAGAAGTAAAGTTTTATTTTTAGGATTTTACTTTGGTGAATTTGGATGTACAAGTAATTTTAAAAATTGTGTTTAAAAATTGTATTTGGCTTCTTTGCAATAAAATATAATTACAAGGTTTTATAAAAATTCTCTAGAACCACTGTATACAATTAAATGTAGCTTAATGTATTTTCTAAAATATTTATGATCATAAAATATTTATTATGTAGTTTTATATTTTCAACATTTAGGTGTTAAATCCTGGTGAACTAAATATCTTGTAGTGACCTAACTTTGAGTTTTAATAATATCCTAAACTTTATAAAAATGTTTAGCTTGTACAGCTGGGATGTAACGCAATCAAACAATAGGTTATAATTTTAATAGACAGATAAGATTTTCCTATATAGTTCAAACTTTGGAGAACCTCTTATTTTCCTTTAGTTAAAAATCCAGATAAATGGCACCCAAATGACATTAACATATTTTAGAACTAAGATGTTACTATAGTTTTTCTTCACTGATGATTTATGACTTCAATTTTTAAATAAAACAACTAGTTATTTTTGACATATCATAGCAGTAACACCAAAGATTTTGCTAAAAGGTTGGATCACATAATATAAAACAAACTTTAGTACATAACATCAAGAATTGTTTGAGACCACTTCAAGTCAAATGTATTCATAACATCTGGTTGATACAAAAGTTGGAACTGAGAGAGACAGCTATATAGTTTCTTAAATCTGATGACAGGAGAAAAGGGTCACAGTTTGAAAGTTATGTGCTATAGCCCTAGAATAAATTTAGTGTGTATCCTGATACCTGACACTATATCTTGTTAGTCTTCTGATACCAGCAGTGATTCCATCACATAGGTAACTTGAAGGCACAAATGACTTAACCAGAGAAGGGGCAATTCAGCAGAAGCAAGTCATAGCAGTCATTAAGTTTGCTAATTTATCATATACACAAAGATGTGAGACAGCTTCTACTCACCTTGATTCTGTAACAAAGTATTAAAAAAAAAGTAAAGGCTATGAAATTCATCCCTCCCCCAGAGGTTGGCATTAAAACTTTCTTGCTAATAAATTTAGATTCGTTTCCAAATATTAGGCAGCAACATTCCAAGTTGAATAAGTTTGAAAAAATTTGGAATGATACTATAGCAGGGAGCTACCAAAGCCTTAACAAAAAAAAGGCCCATCAGTGACAATATTTTGCTAACTGCTGTTTATTGGCACAAAACAATTCATCTACATAAAGAAATAATTTCTATACTGATGAGTATGCTCAAAAGTAACAGGTCTACAACAAAGAAACAGGAGCTATAGAAGTGATACCTTCAACTGTGATGTAGGAATAGATATACTACATGAAATTTCTATTGTCTTACTATTGGATTATATGATAATTTGTGAAATAATGGGTAGTAACTATCTTATATTCTACTTATTTCTCATAGTATCTAACATGCAATCCAACCTTGACAAGCAGGGAAAATATCAGTTAGTTTCCAAGATTTCATAATAGAGCAAGAGTAAAGTGCCAAAGAATTGTACTTACTTTTGGTGTTGGGCAGGAAGCTGTAGAGAGGCGAGATGTAGCCTGAGCACGAGGCGATTCTGAAGGAGTAGTGCTGAGGGAGGCTGTGTCTCGTGGGAGCACCTGAACACCACGAGAAATAATGGAGTCTGGAATCTGAACAAGGAGAACAATTATAATTTAATATTCTGAAAATGCTAATTAAATGTCAATATCTTATTTCGATTATGTTTTTGGGACTTTTGGCTATCCAGCTCTCATATAGTTGATGTCACTTATTATTAGATACAAACGCATATAATTTGGAATAAGATAGAAAATTTTAGATAACATATTTTTCCCGACAAATAATATTTCATGAAATATATTTGTGTAAGTAGGGCATTATGGTCAACAGTTTGCCATTCATATACTGTCATTTGTCAGGAGTCTTGTACAAAATATTTAAATACTACATACTTTCCTTGTTCCTTTATAAGGCATTTTCCATTATAAAGAGCAACCTGAGAGTATCACCAAGTTATTTCATGTTCCTTGATTTCTAGTTGGGTTCAACTTCTAGTTGGGTTCAGGAAGAGGCAGTGGTATGAGACTAAGTGTTAGAGGAGAATAAGATTTGGTATTTATTCCTCTCATTCCTTCTCTACCAGGTCACCATGTTTATTGTGTCCTTGTCAACTCAAGGTTACAGCTCCTTGTTTATAGTACTTCTGCCCAAATCTTTAAAATTGTAAGACCCTTATTAAAAATCTCAATTATTTACTTAAATGTGTTAGCTCATATCTTCTAGGACCTAGAAGAACATCACCTAAATCACCACTTCCTTTATCTATAAATTGAGAGTAAGGTATCTTTTGTTTTTTTATTTTATTTTATTGTGAAAATACTGTACAGAGGGGTTACAATTACATGGGCAAGATAATGAGTACATTTCTTATCAAGCATTGTAGCCTTCTCCTTTGTTTCCCCTTCCCAACCCTTCCCATCCTCCCCCTGCCCCCCCACCCAATCCTCCCCGCTCCCCCTCCCCAGTAAGGTATCTTTTGACTCTTGAATTATTGTATTAGGAGAGACAATATATAGAGAATATTTAGTACTTTAAAGCGGTAACTGTTTACTAAATGTTGGCTATTATTATTTTAATATCTTAGAGATAGATTTAACTAATACAGTAGAGACAGTAGATACAGTAGAGACAGATACAACTATTACTAGTCTAAAAGTATCAGTAAGGACAAATAATGTAAAACATACTAAGTATTAATATTTACGTTGGTTATAACTTTAAGTATATGTAATGTAGTTCATGTATTGAGCTAGTAGTAATGGGCATTCGCAGGTCTACTAATCTTAAGAATTAGAGTTTAAACCCTTTCAAGTTTCATACACAAGATCGAGCCTTCTTTCCTTCCCTCTCTTTCCCTTCCTTCCTCTCTCCTTCTCTCTCCATTCTTTCTATTCCCATTCTTGTGCAGAAGACTTGAAATTTATATGCTAAAAAGAAAACAATTAACAACTAGCACTTATTATATGAAAAGAAGGGGGGGAGAGTCAGCTACATTGCGACTAGTGCTCCTACTTTCATGCCATCTCCTTCTCATAAAAAGACCTAACACTATTTCTACAGAGGCTCCCTTAGTTTCTACTTCAACATTCTTAATACTTATTGCATCCCCCCATTTCTATGTTGTGATACCATGTGATTTATGAACAATATAGATAAAAGCAGAATGAAAAGCCAAAAAAATCTGTAAAGAAAAAGTTTCTGTTTGCTTGTATGTCATGGTACTGAATTGTGGTATTTTCAAGGAATAGAGATATTCAAATTAGAAAAGTTGTTTGTTGCCACTTTTGTCTAATAAGGTCATGGATTAAAATAAGTCCAAATGTCCCTATTACACCTTGCATGGTACCAAATCCCATTTCTTTGCCGTAATAATTATCCTTACATAGCATTATATGTGCAATAGTTTAATCAGTGTATATTTCTTATACTAGAATGCACTGGCATGATGGAACAGATTTTTTACTACTATGTTATGTATAGGACCTAATGAGGCACCACAAAAGGTAATGTCTATATGTGATTACATGTATGAATGTATAAGTGTGTGTGTGTGTATGTTTGTGTGTGTGTGTGTGTGTTTCCAGACTCACATCAACAAGTGCACTATGTATTACTAGGTATATGTTTAGGTGTGAATGGAAATAAAATAGTGGGATATGTAAGGGTGAGATAACTTTGGATGTATGTATGCTGGACTACTAGTTTAGAGATGTCTATGAAGGATTGTGGTTTAAAGTCAGCCTGAAACGTGAGAGTACAGAGACTCCATCTCTAACCAGAAAAAAATGCCAGATTTGAGGCATGGCTCAACTGGTGGATTGTCAGCTATGAGTGAAAAAGCTGAACAGAGCTCAAGAGTCTAAGTTCAAACCTGGTATGGGCACACGGACACAAATATTTGAGTTTAGAATTCAAAAAGTTAAGACCGGATAAATAATTTAGAAATTATCAATAAAAGTGGTCGTTCTAGCCATGAAAATATTTCAGACCACTTAATATGACTAAATGAGAAAAAATGAGAGATGTGAAAAAATGAGAGATGATGGTTGAAAATTCTAGGTTATATCTTTGTCAAAGGGTTAACAGAAGAAAAAGAATTATAGAAAAAATCTATATGTAAAAGCATACAGATCCTTGAATAATCGGGGTTCTACTTATCTGGGCACAATCACTAAACAACACCTTTTTCATTTAAATGTATTCTGGGTTGGAAGATTATTTGGTGTTCCATCCTAAGTAAAGATCCAGAATCACAACAAATCAAAGAAAGACTGGGTAAATGGGATTGTATCAAACTGAAGAGCTTCTGTGTGGCAAAAGACATAGCTGGCAAGAAAAATAGCCCATAGAGTGGGAGAAAATTTTTACCAGCTAGGCATCAGACAAAGGCCTCATATCTAAAATATACTTAGAGCTCAAAAATTTAAACCCTCCAAAACCTCAAAAACTCAACAATCCAATCAATAAGTGGGCCAAAGACTTAAAGAGAGACTTTTCAGAGGAAGAAAAAAGAACGGCCAATAGACACATGAAGAAATGTTCAACATCTCTGGCCTAAAAGAAATGCAAACTGAAACAAAATTGAGATTATATCTCACTGCAGTTAGAATGGCCATTATCAGGAAAACTAACAATAGCAAACACTGGCAGGGATGTGCCAAAAGGGACCTTTATAACACTGTTAGTGGGAATGTAAACTTGTTCAACCACTTTGGAAAGCAGTATGGAAGTTCCTTAGAAGACTGAACATAAAGCTACCCTATGACCCTGCAATGCCACTCCTGTGCATTTATCCAGTGGACCACAAACCAGGCCATAGTAAAGCCACAAGCACAACCATGTTCATTGCAGGATCATTTACCATAGTCAAGATACGGAAGCAAACTAGATGTCCCTCAGTGGATGAATGTACCAAGAAAATGCAGTTTATCTACACGATGGAATTCTAATCATCCATCAGAAAGAATGATATTAAGTCATTATTAAGGAAATGGAAAAACTTGGAAAAAAAAGTGAAGTGAGGGGCTGGGAAGGTGGCTCAGTGGTAGAGCGCTTGCCTTTCATGCCTGAGGCCCTGGGTTCGATTCCTCAGCACCACATAAGCAAAAAGAAAAACGTCGGAAGTGGCGCTGTGGCTCAAGTGGTAGTGCGCTAGCCTTGAGCTGAAGAGCTGAGGGACAACACCCAGGCCCAGAGTTCAAGCTCCACAACCGGACCCAAAAAAAAAAAAAAAGTGAAGTAAGCCAGAGTCAAAGAAACATAGACTGCATGGTTTTCCTCATTTGTGTTAAGTAGAATATGCCTATAAATCTACAAGTAAACACACTGAATGATTAAAACAAACAAAACAACATCATATATATATATATATATATCATCGTGTGTGTGTGTGTGTGTGTGTGTGTCTGTATGTGTGTGTGTGTACACTGGGACCTGATACACTGAGGCCAAGGGAGGATATGCATAGGAGTGGTTGACAAAGGCTCAATAAGTATGTGCAGATGCTCATATAAACTAACACTCTATGTGGAAAATGAACTGGATATCTTTTGGGTGGGGATGGGAGGGAAAAACTGGGAGAGAGCAATGGAAGGGAGACATGGTTCAAAAGAACTATGGAGAGATTGATTCAGCAAAGGCCTCTGTGGATGCTACTGGGAGTTTATCTTGATTGGGATAAGAAATATCTGTACTGACGATGGTTTGGAGGGAAACCTCCTTGGAAAGAAGGTGACTTTTAGTACCTACTTTTCAGCCAAGGTTACTGTAAAGGGAGAATAGATGCTATTTGTTAGCTGGAGTAGTCAGTTTGTGTCCTGAAAATAAGTTTTAATATCATCTACTTATGCACACCTATAGATCTAACTTCCAATGCCACTACATTCTTTAGTTGGAATTTTCCAAATGATGGAATCATCAGAAATTAATCAAGTTACCTTCTTTCCATTTTTACTTCATGAAAATCCATTCATTTACCAATATATTAAATGTGACTTTTGCCTCAAATATCTGTCCTGACCTGTTTGCTTTGTTTGATAGTTAAGGTGACTGAAGTTGTATGTTGAAAAAAAAATCACACTAATATTTAGAATTTTTTCAGAGAGATCTATTATTCCTAGTTACTTCCATAGATATTTATTTTTTTGCTTTTTTTTCTTACAACACATTACATCTCTTACCTAAATAAAATATACTTCTATATAAAAAATAAATTTAGGGGCTGGGAAGATGGCTCAGTGGTAGAGTGCTTGCCTTGCACGCATGAGGTCCTGGGTTCGATTCCTCAGCACCACATAAGCAAAAAGAAAAAAACCGGAAGTGGCGCTGTGGCTCAAGTGGTTGAGCGCTAGCCTTGAGCTGAAGAGCTGAGGGACAGTGCCCAGGCCCAGAGTTCAGGCCCCACGACCGGACCCCAAAAAAAATAAAAAAAAAAAATTTAATTTCAATAGAATTGAAAACACATGTTCAAACAAAAGCTTGTATAGGAATGTGTATATTAGTACCTTTTAAGAAGTAAAAATGGCTAAGAAATACATGAAGATATGCTCAACATCTCTGGCCATAAAGGAAATGCAAATCAAAACAATATTGAGATTCCATTTCATGCCAGTTAGAATGGACATTAAAAATGTCAACAACAAGCCACTTGCTGGTGGCTTATGCCTATAATCTTAGCTACTCAGGAGGTTGAGATCTAAGGACTGCAGTTCAGAGGCAGCTGGGACAGAAAAGTCCCCATGAGACTTTCTCTAATTAACCACTCAAAAACCAGAAATGGTGCTGTGGCTCAAATGATAGAGCACTAAACTTGCAAATAAAGAGGCTCAGAGAGAGCATCCAGGCCCCGAGTTCAAGCCCCACAACCAACAACAACAAACAAGAGACCATGAACAACAAATGTTGGCAAGGAAAGTACATCACATTGTTGGCGGAAATAAAAATTAGTACAATCACTATGGAAGGCAGAATGAAGGTTCCTCCAAAAACTAAAAACAGAACACATCTATTATTCAAGTATACCAGTCTTGGACATTCACCTAAAAGACTGAAAATCAGGACACAATAAAGGTACCTATTTACCCCCTTCATTGTTCCAATACTCACCTATACAAGTTATGGAAAAAGCCCAAATGCTCAACAACTGATGAATGGCTCAAGAATATAAAATAATTCAACTATATATTTAATATTTCATTATACATACACACATAATATTCTACTACATATAATATACTATTTAGTTCTAGCCAGGTATGATTTTGTGGATTACATATTAAAGTCTTCACTTGATAGTGTATTTCCCAGTAAACCACCAAGGCTAAATTGTTGGAATTTTTCCACGTTTTCTCCATATTTTGGTGTCCTTTTTTCCCCTAAGTATTTGAGTCAAATTTCACATTATTACTTGTTTTTATTTTCTGTCCCCTCTTCATTTTATGTACATATTGGACTGAAACTGATGTTATTTTGCAACTAGTATTTAAATTATCACTGTTTAATGATAAACACTAAACAATTTACTCTTTTCTAACCTAGTTTGGTACAAACTTTTTTCTTCTCTTCAAGTGCTCTACTACTTGAGCCACAGGACCACTTCCGGTTTTCTGAGTGGTTTACTGGAGATATGAGTCTCATGGCCTTTCCTACCCAGGCTGGCTTTGAACCGTGATCCTCAGATCTAAGCCTCCTGAGTAGGTAGGATTACAGATATGAGCCACTAAGCCCAGCTTTTTTTTTTTTTTTAAAGATAGAGTTTAATTATATAGGTTGGGGTAGCCTCAAAGTCTCTTTGGACCAGGCTGGCCTCAAGCTCAAGTTCTGCTTGACGAAGCCTTCTAAATGCTTGGATTATAAGCATACACTACCATGCCTGTTTTGCAAAATTAAAGAACTAGTAAGCATCATTAAGAATTTGTATCTAAAGATTAACAATCACAGAATTTACATGAAGATTTAACTTTCTAAATGGTCAAAATGAAAACAGAACAAATGAACATGAGATGAAATACCATGAGAAAAATAAAAAAACAAGGTTAATATAAGTTAAATGTTAACTTGACCAATCTGTCTAGGTATAAGAAGCAAAATGATTCTGTTAAGAGTTTTATAAATTAATCTATACAATTTATTTAAAGATATTCAATGAAATTGCTAGCAGAAACAAAACTTCTGGCATAGCAAGTTTGTAGAAAGTCAAGTGATGAAAATTTAGTGCTACAAATAATAGAATCCGAATGATAGCAGAACTCTTTAGGTATAAGAGAAATTGTTAAATTTCTGGATGGAATATGCTCAGTGGTACTTACACTTTCCCAACAAAGCATTGGGTGAAGATCCATCTCTATGAAATAGTCTACCTCCAAAGAGAGGAAGTAGGATGTATATCTGCATAATCATTAATGTAAACGCTTTTGTCTTACCGGTTCATCTGTACTGCCTGTTGCATGATGGGAATAATTGATGAGACCAGGAATGAGCTGCCCACCATGTGCCATTATAACAGCAGGACTGGTGCAGAATGGATGCTTCTAATGCACAACACATAGCAGTTATGAATATAGTGACAGGAAAACATGAAACTATACAAACAAAATGACTAAAAAGGAAAACAGTGAAAACAAAGGAATAATGAAATGCCAAAACTTTCTAAATGTACAATGAAAAAAATCAGCTTTGATTTTAAATGTCATAAGCTTTTTCCTTAAGACTAAAATCAATGGTGCTTTTTTACTCTTTTAACTGAAAGTAAAAGAGAAAGAACATACAATGATTTTTAGAATGAACCTATTTCACCAACTGGTTCCATTAAAAAAAAATCATGGTTTAAAATCTTATTAATGTTAAGACTCCATGGATCGTTGAATGATCTAGAGGCAAAGTCATTCAGTCTTCAGCGAAAGAACCATACACTGGTTCCTAAGTCAACATACAAAATGAATTATCTATGACTTCAATCCATATGTTCTCAATAAAAACCTTATTGTGCTGATAGCCAGAATATGTGATCTATAAATCTCTATAAATTACTACATACAATAATTAATTTGTTGATAGCATACAGGCTGAAAAATTAATTAAATTTATTCAAACACATTATGGTACCATATTAATTTCCAGAACTGTCTAAAAACAATTTAAAATACTTTAGTATTTTTTTATTAATATTATTACATCATTAAAAAATCAAACATATCTAATTCCTTATACCGCTAGTGTAATTTCTGTTTAGTAATATTTGAGTAAGTACTTTAAATAAAATTCAATGACTAATTTAAGTCTTTGTTTTTAAAAATAATTTAATTAATTTTTACTAATTAATTTCTTGAATTATCTGAAGTCTTTTAAATTGAGGATTTTTGTTCATCTAAGAATTTCAGAAATTTTCATGTTTTGACTATATAACTATTATAAACTTAACATATCTACAGAAAAGATAAAAATCAAAGAGTTCTTAAATGTCACACAGTTTATCTTGCAGCTCTAATTTCAATAGGTAGTGCCTTAACCACACAGTAAATGTCAACTATTACAAGAAATCTGTCAGGAAAGGACACAGTGATAGAGATTAATGGATATCTCAGTTACTTTTTTAGGATTTCCTAAGAAGTTATTAAACTTATACAGGGATGAGATAGAGAGAGGGATGAAATCAATAATTTACCTTTGGATCTCTAAGACCTCTGAGTTTCTCTCAGCAGGCTTACCTTGGCAGCAATGGCTGCTGCAGTTATATGTGATGAAGAACTATCTTCTGTTGAAGCAACACCACTGTCTTTCTTTTCTTCTTCTTCTTCCTCACACTGTACCCCTTTGTCTTCTGTCTGCTTATGGGGACTGGTTGTGGGAGGAGGGGAAAGAGGAGGTGGCGGGGAAGGTAAATCTTCAAGTTCATCATGCACCTCCTTTACTTTTACAATGGCATCACGTAAAAGGTCAATGGCGTGAGGTAGAGCTGGCAGTATAAACTGAAAGCATTCCTGTCCACAAGAGAAAAACAATGAAAATGAAGCCAATTTATAGACATGTAAAATGCTGGCAATGAAACTGATTACTGATTTTTGATTTGTATTTCCTTCCATTAATCATGAGGATGCGTATTTCATGCATTGTCTTTGCAAGTGAAATATGAAGCAAGATGGCAAGCAATATTCTCCATATGCTAGAAAACTACAGTACTAAATGAGCACATATTATTATTATTTTATTGGTACTGGGGTTTGAACTCAGGGCCTTCTGCTTACTTAGGCAAGAGCTCTACAACTTAAGACATGCTCTTTTTGGTTTTATTTTTTAGACAGGGTATGGGGTTTTTGCCTAGGCCAACCATGGACTGTGATCTTCCTATCTATACCTCCTAAGCAGCTGAGATTATAGGTGTGAACCACCATGCCCAGTGCAACATTTTCTTTATTCTTTTTTGGGCAGTACTGAGGATTAAATTCAAGGCTTAGAACTTTCTGGAAAAAATTACTACTTAAGTCATACCCTTATTCTTTGATTTTCATTTGTTTTTCCCAAGCCAGCAACAGTATGAAATCCTACTGCTTCTACTTCCTGAGTAGTTGGGATAACAGACACTGTGCCAAGACACAGTCTGTTTTACACACACACACACACACACACACAAAGTGAGAATGAGGTTGGGCATGGTGGGATATGCCTGTAATTCCAGTTACTTTCAAGTCAGAGATTGGAATTATTATTGCTGGAGTCTAGTTATTCAGATCATAATTCATCGAATAAGTATGCATGGTGAAGTATGCATGTAATTATACTTATGTTTGTAAGCAAAAGTAGGAAGATTGCAATCTGAGCTTGACTTGTACAAAAACATAAGACACTACTGGAAAATTAACTAAAGCAAAAGAGAGCTGGGGCATGGCTCACATGGTAGAACACCTACCTAGCAAGCACAAGGCCCTGAGTATAAACTCCTGTATGCCAAAATAAATAAATAAAGTAAAATTTGGAAATAACTTTGGAGTTCAGAGATGCTTTATTAGAAACATGGAAAAGGCAGGAAAAAATTTTCACATTTTTAATTACAGTAAGACACGAGAATGAATAACTCATTTGAGGACCAGATAATTTTCTTCAGAAACCAAACTTCTGAGTACCATCATGAAATAAGTATAACAAGTCTAACTACTGTATAATGTTGTACAATACTTAAAGATAGATATGAGTTCATAAAAAAGTCATATAAGCTCATACAGAAAAGTCAATACAATCGTCTGCTCAAGTGCTACTATAACCTATAGTGCATTATCAAAGAGAATAAGCAAGAACTTATATAACTAGAACACAGAGCCAGATATATTTGGGAAAGATATTTGTATTGGTTCAGACTGACACCAGTAGTATTAGTTTCATAATTGTCTGTTCATTCATATTTCATATTTAAAGTAACCCTTAAAATGTAAGGTATGAAAAAATATCTTTAAAATTTTGGAGGCTTATTAGAATACTTTTATTGTCTCTTTGTATGTCTTATCAGTTTACTGTTCAAATATTTTGTAATAAAGAATTTAACCTTGGGAATGAGTAAAAGCTAGGGAGTCCTAGCTTTTACTATCAGCTTTTGGGTAGTACTGTTCAGATTTTCAGAATGTCATGCCTAAATGTTTACGTTCCTTTTAGCCACCAAGAATTCTAAAAATTCTGGTCACCAAAAGCACAGGATAGTATTCCTAGCTGGCAAAAGTCTGTATGTATCATGACATACATCTACGCCAGAAGGATAACAAGTAAATGATGCTAGAAAGAGGAATAGTGAAAGTTCCTTGTTTGTTATCTCTCTTATGTTCAAATCTATGCACTTTTTCTGTTAGCTGCTGTTAATCTGTATCTCATTCAACCGTGAGTATAACCATTTTCAGTTATACCATTTATGAATCCTAGTGAGTTATTAAACACAAGAGTACATTTTAGGAATCCCGATTTACAGTTGGTATCATAAGTGAGACCAGTCATTAGGGTGCTCCAATTATGTAGCTGACTGAAGAATTCAAATCAGTCCAAAGGTCTGAACTGCACAATTCTTGCCTTTTTAGATTTTTGCTGACAATGTCTAACAGGCAGAAAGCAATGAAAAACCAATCTGTTAAAGACATGACTATATTAGAGAAGGATATATAAGTATCTATTAAAAAGAACTCCCACTTAAGACTGGAAGTTGAATAGAATCACAATTTTTGATATGGCTACCTGGGTCCATAACATATATCACAGATACTGGTAGGCTGTAGCTATGTAAAGGAAGGCTTACCTTAGCATTAAAATGCCAAGCCAAGAATGGTTCTGTTTGTAAATAAGCCAATGCTCGTAGAAGGCTACAGGGGGAAGGACCTGCACACAACTAGCAAATCAGATCAATGCTAGTAGCTCCTAGAGGAAACAACAGGTCCTAGCACTTTCATTCTTAGAGTAATAATTTGACAGAGGATCCATGGATAATTGAAACATTTGTTATCTTCAGTGGAGGTAAATAAAGGTATAAAATACTGTCTTATATATCTTAATGAGTTTGTGATCATATTTAACTTTGAGGGTATGGGAAAGAATGATGGCATGATTATTTCTAATTAATTAATTAATTATCTTTTAAGTAATTGTGCAAAGAAGTTGCTATTCAACAAAGTACTATATGGATACAATGAATTTTTACCAATGTCATCATTCTCTGTCAACCTTCCCTCCTCTCCTCTTCTCTCCATCTCTCCTTTTTACTTTTCTTTTGGTTGGTACCAGGGTTTGATTTCAGGGCTTCATACTTCCTCAGTTTGATTGTCTGTTTTTTTTGCTGGTTGTTTAGAGATGGAGTATTGCAGACATTTCTGCACAGACTGGCTTCAAACTGCAATGATCTAGGTCTCAACCTTCTGAACAGCTATAATTACAGGTGTGAGGCACCTGCACCTGGCTTATAATTTCTACCTACATGAGTACTTTTTCTTTATTTTGCCCATGTCATCTCACCTTACTTTCTACTTGGTATCATACTCTCAATAATTGGGATACAAGTGTGAGTGTTAGAAGAAGGGTGATTCCTAAGTAAGAGAAGTTTAACTCTATCTACAAAGAACAGTGTATCAACTGTGAAATTACTAAATTGCTACAAATATATAGAAATGTATATAGTGTCTTCACAGATAAATTGGCTGTGTCTTTAACTGTATGTTGGCTCCATATTGCCTCAGCTAGGAGGATATGACAGGTCATTAGAATTTCATGCCTGACAAAGATTCTTTTTTGATAGAAGTCTGTGACTACTAGGTGTTCTAACAATGTCATTTACAGAGAGGGCTTTGGTCTACATGGGTACTACTTTTATCTCTTGAAGTTGTTTGAGACTAAAGGTATCAGTCCAACCTCTTGGAAGGGATAAGAACTAAAGATTAGACACATAAAGAGTATGTGATGAGCTTAAAAAAATAGACATCAACCCAAGTGCTAGTGGCTCACACCTGTAATTGTAGCTACTCAAGAAGCTGAGATCTGAGGATCACAGTTAAAAGCCAGTATCTGCACAGTTAAAAGCCAGCGTCTGCAGAAAAGTCCCCATGAGACTCTTACCTCTAATTAATCACTCAAAAACTGGAAGTGAAACTGTGGCTCAAAGTAGTAGAGTGCTAAATTTGAGCAAAAGAGCTCAGGGACAGTGCCCAGGCCCTAACTCCTTGACAGAAAAAAAAATAGGACATAAAAAACATGAGTGAGTTTCTCTGATTGGTGATATTCCATGTGTATTTCAAACATTGATGCCAGGAGAGTAATATATTCATGCATTCAGGTAAAGAGGATAATGAAAACTGCATGCTTGCCATCCTGTCTAACATACTTCTCTTGACTAATTTAATCTGTATCCTTTTTCTTAATAAACTCTAAGACTGAGGTACAAGTGGGTTCAGTGAGTCTTTCTAGTGAATTACTTAACTAAATCTTAGCATGATTCGCAATTAGTGTCAGAAGTGAGCAGTCATACCGCTCCATTTGTTAGGAAATGGAAAAACTTGGAAAAAATTTATTTTAAGTGAAGTAAGCCATGTCCAAAGAAACATAAGTCCCATGGTTTCCCTTATTTGCAATAACTAGTAATGGCTAGGACAAGCCGAAAAGGTCAAAAGCTATGTACATATGACCCTGTAAGATGATGCTAAGTGAAATGAACCCTAGATAGGGACACAAGAGGTTTTATCTTTCTTGCTGTTGTTTTTAATGTACTTAAAATGTACTATGTGATTTTTTTTTGTTTCTTTTGTATGTTTTTCCCCCACGGTATAACCCTGTTTTCATTGCATTTGATGTTGGTACCCTGCATCTTGTATACACATTTTTCTAATTTGGGGAGAGGAAGGAAATAACAAACTACTGAAATAAGGATACAGGTTGCCCATTGTAGCAATGAGATGTACAAGACATTATGTTGAAAACAAAATTTACAACTTTGGGTGGAGGTGGAAGGGGGAGGGGGGTGGCCAGGGACTGGGGAGGTAGGAAGGGAAAGGATGGTAGGGGAAAAACGGAGTAACAATGCATGAAAGGAAATGTACTCATGTAATTGTAACCCCTCTGTACATGTAAGCATGGGGCTGGGAAGGTGGCTCAGCGCTTGCCTTGCATTCATGAGGCCCTGGGTTCGATTCCTCAGCACCCCATAAGCGAAAGAAAAAAGCCAGAAGTGGTGCTGTGGCTCAAGTGGTAGAGCGCTAGCCTTGAGCTGAAGAGCTGAGGGACAGTGCCCAGGCCCAGAGTTCAGACCCCACGACCAGACATATGGAATGTGAACTTTTGCTTGGCTATTCTCATAGTTGGTTTAAAGTCTCATGAATAAACCATATAAATTGTCAAGAATGCTTACCTGAGATCCTTTCTTGCTACCTGGTAGGTTAATTATGAGAGTTTTTCCTCTGATTCCACAAACAGGCCTAAAAGGAAATAGAAAGGACAAGGAACTGCAATAAATGTTTCACTATAAATATATTCAACAAAGGCCATTCAACTTTCTTCACATGAGAATAACTGTTTAAAAAATTGTTAAAATATTCACCAATTGGTACACAAATTAGTAATTCTGGCTGATATTTTTATAATGATATTTAGTGTAATGGATTAGAAAAAAATGCACTGAAAGTCAAATCAGAATAAATCATTTACATTTGAGCAATTTAACCATGTCAAAAGCTAACGTTAGCTGTTTGATCTTTTGTACATTTTAGCTTTAGTGAATCTCCCATAAATTCTAAGATTCCAATGAGATAATGCACAAAAATGTTTAAAACAGTAACATTTATGTTCTAAAGTCTAATTCATACAGTACCCAAGAGCTGACTAGATTTAGATTTTAGATTCTGCTTCTTAAGAAGTTTTGAAGAAAAAAAAATATTAAGTGAAGTAAGACAGGTGCAAAGAAACATAGGTCCTATGGTTTTCCTTATTTGCAATAAGTAGTATATATCTGAGACAAGCAGAAAAGGTCAGATAAGATGATGTTAAGCGAAATGAACCCCAAGATAAGGACACAAGTGGTTTTTTTCTTTCTTGCTATTGTTTCTAATGTATTTATAAGGTACCATGTGATTTTTGTTGTTGTTGTTGCTTTGTATGTCCCTCCCCCATGGTTTAACTCATTTTCACTGCATTTGATGTTAGTATAATTTGGGGAGCAGAAGGGAAAAAACAAACTGTTTAAATAGGGATACA
The DNA here is from genome assembly GCF_000151885.1 of Dipodomys ordii. Taxonomy (NCBI): domain Eukaryota; kingdom Metazoa; phylum Chordata; class Mammalia; order Rodentia; family Heteromyidae; genus Dipodomys; species Dipodomys ordii. Next base: position 29,325,485 of record NW_012267218.1, read on the forward strand.
GGTGGATTCATTGCAACAATGAAATGTACAAGATGCCATGTGGAAAAACGAACTTTACAATTTAGGCCGGGGTTGGGGGGGCAGTGGGGGAGGGGGTGGGAGGCAGCGGCTGGTATGTAGTTGTACAGGTGGGGGGGAAGGGATGGTAGGGGAAAAACAAAGGAGGAGGCAACAATGTTGGATAAGAAATGTACTTAATATCTTGATCATGTGATTGTAACCCCTCTTTACAGTATTTTCACAATAAAAAGCTTATTAACAAAAGTTTTAAAGTAAAAACAAGGCATTGGTAAAGTGATTAGAGAGCTCAATTACTAACAGATCCTTTGATGATCATAAGCAATTTAAACTTAGAAATGTATTTAAGAGATCATTGTTAATTCCAGCCCACACTTAAACCAATTAGCAAAATAAAAATGAAACAGTGAGAAAGCAGTGTAAAACTGAGTAAAGAGTCTTCAAAGACTCAAAGTCCTGATTTTACTTGGGAACGAGAACTGTTTTACTTTGATCTGATAACACGACCTTATTTTCATCTACAGAACAAAAATTATACCATTTAAAATTTTTGTAAGGTTTTAGTTACATAAGAATATTTTTCCAAATGTTCTATGATTGAAATATTCTGCAACATTTGTATTTCTAAAGCAACCTAAACATATCTTGTACTTTATTACTATGAAATATCCTAGCTACAATTTCAAAAGAAAAGAGTTGATTACAGTTACTTAAACTTTCATATATCTGAAAATGATTAATTAATCATTCTTTGGCCATCTTCATGGAATTCAGGATTTCATTAAAAAATTTAAGTCTCATTCTCTAACCTTTAATGTAAGTGTTAGTTCTCCAAAATTTGCTTTTATTTTGGCAGTCAGAATTGAATAAAAATGTACTTCAGGCTGGGAGCCAGTGGCTCATGCCTGTAATCCTAACTCAGGAGGCTGAGATTCGAAGATTGTGGTTCCAAGACAGCCTGGGCAGGAAAGACCATGAGACTCTTCTCTCTAATAAACCACCAGGAAACCAGAAGTGGTGCTGTGGCTCAAGCAGTAGAGTGCTCACCTTAAGCTTTAGAGCACAGGGACAGGGACAGCACCCAGGCCCAGAGTTCAAGCCCCATGATGGACCCAAAAAAAAAAAAAAAAAAGAAAGTACTTCAGGGCCAAAACTGCAATAGGCAATTATAAAGCTCTTAAAATGTTCTATTAGGAATATTCTCTGGCTTTTATCATTTGATGGCTAATTGATTATAATTTGAGAAGCAAAGTGATTAGAATGATAATGTTAACAATACTAAGACCTGCTAGTTTTATATAACAAATCTGGCAATTTATTGAATAAATCTAGAATTTTCACTAAGCACAGTATTCCTTTAAATCATATAGCATCAATTACTCATGCTGGTAGCTCATGCCTGTAATACTAGCTCCTCAGGAAGTTGAGATCTGAAGATAGTGGTGTGAAGCCAGACTGGGCAGAAAAGTCCCCATGAGACTCTTAGCTCCAATTAACCACTGGAAAACCAGAATTGGTGCAGTGGCTCAAAGTGGTAGAGCTCTAGCCTTGAATACAAAAAGGCTCAGGGACAGTGCCTGAGTTCAAGCCCCATGACTGACAAAAAGAAAAAAAAAAGAATTGTGGGGTATATTTCTTTTCACTCTGGGATATCCAAAGTAATTTCACTTTATGTTACTTTATATTTAATAAAGCATGTTTGAAGCCGGGTGCTGGTGGCTCATGCCTGTAATCTTAGCTGCTCAGGAGGCTGAGATCTAAGGATTGTGGTTCAAAGCCAGTCTGGGCAGGAATGTCCATGAGGCTCTTATCTCCAATAAACCACCAGGAAACCGGACGTGGTGCTGTGGCTCAAGTGATAGATTGCTCGCCTTGAGCTGAAATGCTGAGGGACAGCACCCAAGCCCCGAGTTTAAGCCTCATGACTGACCAAAAAAAAGTATGTTTGCAAGCACTATTACAGTGAATCAAATTATTCATTTATTTAAATTAAATTATTCAACTATAAATAATTTGTTAGTATAAGTGCTTATAAAAATCACCATCATCTTACCACCCTCTAATGTTTATTAAAACAACTAAGTATCTGCACTAAGCATTATAAAATAAATATGACCTAAGTTCTTAAGGAGGATATAAATGCAATATAGAATATTAAAGCATATAAACAAGTAACCACAACATTAGATAGTGATGATGTAAACTGTCATGAATTGAAAATAGAAGTACATTTGAGGGTGAGGGAATTAAGACTTTATAGATAAAAATTGTTGTAGTCCAATAATTCAGCATTTAATAATGTGTGGTCCCTCAAACAGTACCATACACAGTATTTTTGGAAGTCAGAAATGCAAAATCTCTCATACTGTCCATTATCCTCCTCTCTGCTGCTGTTCTACTCAATTAAAAATACACTGAGGATGGAAGCTAGGAACTGGAATGTTCTACTTTCATGAATGGATTAATGCTAACATTTACAAAGAATAGAGGGTATAAATTCAATCTCAGTATTTCTCTCTTGGATTTTCCACTTCTTCCATGAGATGACACCACAAGAAGTCCTTTGCCCAATATAGGCCATCTGACCTTGCTTGGTCTTTCCTATCCTCTAGAACTGTAAGAACAATTCTTGGTATTACATAAGTTACCAGTCTTAGGTATTGTTATATCAGCACAAAATGAGTCTCACTAAAATGAAGAAATTTTAGAGAGACCTTTTTGTATAGCACTGAGGATAATAATATAATTTATGTAATAAATTTACTTTCATGAAGCAAGGATAGCTCATAGAATTGTGTTATAGATACAACATTTATATCATGAAATAAATAAGAAACAAGTTACAAAATAAGCCTTGTAAAATAACTCCCTTCTTTGGTGGCACATACCTATAATCCTAACTACTTCAGAAGTAAAGATCAGTAGGATTGTGTTTTTAAGCTACTCTGTTTTTAAGTTACTGAGACTCTATCTCAACAAACAAGATGGATATGGTGGTATATGAATGTAATGCAAGCTATGTGAACGTCCTAGGTAGGAAGATCATAGTCTGAGGCTAGTCCTGGGCAGACATGCAAGAAGATAGGGTATGGCTCAGGCGGTAGAGCGACTGCCTATCAAGTACAGAGCATTTAGGCCAATAATACAAAAGCAAGAATATACTTTGAGGAAGTGGTGCTGTGGCTCAAAGTGGTAAGAGCGCTCACCTTGAGCTGAAGAGCGCGGGGACAGTGCCCAAGCCCAGAGTTCAAGCCCCACGACTGACAAAATATATATATATATATATATATATATATATATATATATATATATATATATATATATATATATATATATATATAATTTGATTATAGGACAGAAGTTGACACATTGCACACTTGCATCCAATAATATGAACTCTTTCATGGATTCTAAAACACAATTGAAAGGTTCTTGTTAATGCCAATTCTGGGGCTTGTTCGTAAGTTTTTATGCTCAAGACTGGCTCTGTAACACTTGAACTACAGCTCCACTTCCAGAGTTTTGATGGTCAACCGGAGATAAGAGTCTCAAAAACTTTCTTTCTGGGGCTGGCTTTGAACCACAATCCTCAGATCTCAGCCTCCTGAGTTGCTAGTATTACAGGAAAGACATAGTGACATGAGCTCACATTGATTTTTAATAATTTTTTATTTGTATAATCATAGGTGATGTTTTATATTTTTAAGTGCTGATACTATTCTTTTACTTTGTACTAGGTTGAACAGAGTTAGTTACACTAGTTCTCTGTCTAATTTCTAATTTTAAAAGGAATACTGATAATATATGATTATGAGTATATATTACTTTTGCTTTATCAGATTAAGGAGTTTCCCTTCTAATTCTCACCTACATAGTTTTCAAAAATGGGCATAAATCATATCAAATGATTTTTCTGAATCAATTGAGAAAAGCCTAAGATTTTTCTCTCTTTAGTTGACTCATATTAATTAGTTATCCATTGGTTATCTTTGTGTTCTTGAAATTAATCTACATTTGTCTTTTTTTATCTTTTTGGTATATTATTTATTTTTGAAATTTATGAATCTCTGGTCATAAGAGATACTAACCTATATTTTTCTTGTTTTCTACTTTGATGATGGCTTTGAAAAAAAGACTGTCTTCAACTCATAATATGAAGAGAAAATATTTACTTTCCTACTATTCTCAGGAATAATTAGTTCTTTGAAAGTTGGATAGAGCATGTCTCAAAAATTAATTGAAATAGGGATTTAAAAAATAAATAAGACCTTACTTTTTGGAATACTTTTAGATTAATGAAAAAACAAAAAAAAGTACTATAGTGTGTTTACAAGGAGTGAATTGTATGCAACACTTCCCAATATTAGTATCTTACATTAGTAAACTAGTTACAATTAATGAACTAATACTGACACATTATTACTAACTAAAGCCCACTCACTGCCTATTATTTACTAGGTTTTAGCTGATATGCTTTTATTATTCTGAGAGTCCAGTCAGATTACTATACATTAAGCATTAAGGAAATATTATGTAGATAAAATGACTCCTTAGTGCTTAGTGTAATTTCTCTTTTTATTTCTTCCCTCTCTTGTTCACTCTCTCTCTCCATCTTTACCTTGCTTTATTTTAAGGTATAGGGGACAATATTAGGGTTTCAAATGAGAGTCTTGTATTTACTAGGTAGACATTCAACTGCTGAGCCATGCCTCCAACCCATCTGATCACTTACCAATGCAAAAAAAGTTTTGAGATGAGATCTTTTTGTTTGTTTGACTCCATGTTAACCTTCCTATTTTAAACCTTCCACCTTAGCTGGTACGGCAGATATATGCTATCATCCCAAGCTTTTTCCATTGACAAGTAGTCTTTCAGAATTTTTTGCACAAGCTGGCCTGGAACTGTTTTCTTCCCACTTAGCCTTTGAAGAAGCTGAGATGACAAGCATGTGGTTGCCACATACAGTTACTGGTTGAGAAGAGTATCTCATTAAAACTGGACATTTTATTCTTGTAATATGATAATTAAGGAAGTAAGATTCTCTCCCTTACCTAAAGTTCATTTAATTTTTTAAAAAGTGTTAAATGGCGTCTGTGTCAGATTAGCTTGAGGTATAAACTTCATGTTTTCTTAGGTCCTTCTGCTGGGCTTAGAAGGTGCCTTTCCAGACATCTAATATTTGGAGGGTATGTATTTCCTACTATGGTTTTTGTACGCTGTCATTGGAAGCCATGGGGCTAGGAGGCTGATAGATAGCTAGTACAACATTAGGCTGAATTGACCAAAATGTACTACAATTTACCATTCAGGAATGCATTTAGGAGGTGCAAGTGTTTGAGTAATTTTAAGTTCCAAAATTGCTCTGTTCTTTTTAATGAAGTTTGGAAGAAAAAAGTACCTGATCTTTTCCACCCATAAATTATAGGTTCAGAATGTTATATGCTGAACTTAGTTAAATAACTTGCCTACGACAAGCAATTAAATACTGGGAAATGATAGAATATGATCTAAAGGACAACTATTAAAGATAGAGCTCTTGCTGTTGTGGTAACAGAGAAGATAGAGGGATGTAACTACAATGTCTGTTGATTGAAGACAATAAAGAGTTGATATTTTTAATATAAGAATAGCCTGTTTTTGCATTCTGTCCACAATAGTAGAAAAATAGTCCCTATTATCAAAAGAAGTGAGATGGAAGAAATGGTTAATATTTATTATTTAATTTTTTAAATTTTATTATTTTATTTTAATTTTTTAATTTTTTTGTTGGAAACATTGGGGTTCAAACTCTGTCTTCACTCTATGCATAAGCTCTACTAAAATTACAAATAATTCTATGCATAAACTAACATAGGTTCTCATCTCAATTCTGAAGCATAAATATGTAAGAAAAGTTTGAAGAACTATATGAAGAACCTTTAAGATGTACACCACTGTTCAAGACTCAATTTACTTCCTGGGCTAATCCTAATAGTAAAGCAAAGGTAGAATTATCACCCACACAAGGTAAGAAAGAACAATCTGAACTCAATTGGATTGATAGACTTGACTAACAATATACAGAGGATTTATCAAGGTTTATATATGATATTTTCTTACACCATAATATTCCAAATGTCTAGGATATAATTAACAAATTCAACACAGAAAGAATAAAAAAAGGTGAACATTTATGGAGAAGAAGTTAGTGTACATTCCAAGATAAGGCAGATACTGGCAATGTCAGAAAAAATTTTAAGCAGCTAACATAACCATCCTCTATGACATAAAGATCAATGCTTCTGAATTAGAGGTAAAGATTTAATGAATTAAGTGCAAAGAAGTTCTTAGCAAGGGAATAAAAACCATAAAAAATCCAAATGAAAATCTGAAAAATGGAAAAAAAAACTTTAACTGAAAAGAAAAGTTCATGGGATTATCAAAAGCAAAGTGGAGATAAAAGGGAAAATATCTAAGAATTTGAAGTTATGACATATAAATATCTGAAAAAAGTAGAGAAAATGTAAAATGAAACAAAACAAAGAAAAAAAGGCATGCATTTTAAGGGACAAGAGGGACATTATCAATAAATCTAAATTTCCTGTTATAGGAATCCCAGAAGAATGAAATTAGTGCAGGAAGACAAAACAAACCCAACAAACTTGAAAATTTAATGACTAAACTTTCCAAATTTGATTAGGAATATAAATTTACAGAATGAAGTTCAATGAACCCAAAAAGATAATCTCAAAGAAAACCTCACTCAGATACATCTTGATCATGTTTGAAATCAAAGAAAAACCATTCTCAGTATTGTCAGAAAGAAACTCATGTTACACATAAAGAAACAACAATTTAATTACTGAACTCTTCAGGAACATGGATCCAGAAAATGGTAAGGGCAAGATATTTAATAAGTGCTGAAAGAACAGTCAATTCAACTGATAATTCTTTTTTTTCAATTTATAATTCTATATGTAATAAAACTACATATTTTGTTTGTTTTTATTTTTTGCAAGTTTTTCCTTTCTGTTCTTCTCTATTAAAAAGTCTAACATATGCACTGTAAAATGATGGCCAGTTAAAACTTACGATGAATCAGTTATTGTTTTATGAACTTTACAGATATCAACACATTTGATTCCAGAAATTTGTTGTTATTTATATACTCATTCAAAGAGGAAAAATACAAACACAGTAATATTAAGTAGTTGTTATAAATTTTCTTTTTCGGTTGTGGGGCTTGAACTCTGAGCTTGGGCGCTGTCGCTACTCTTCAGCTCAAGGAGAGTGCTCTACCACTTGAGCCACAGTACCACTTTCAGTTTTCTAGTAGTTTATTGGAGATAAGAGTCTCATGGACCTTTCTGCCTGGGCTGGCTTTGGACCATGATGCTCAGATCTCAGCCTCCTCAGTAGCTAGGATTACAGGCATGAGCTACCGGCGCCTGGCTTAAAATTTCTGAGAAACACAAAAACCAACATGTAGAGGTCCAGGTATCAGTCAGTGGCTCACATTTATAATCCTAGCTACAAGGGAGGCTAACATAGGAAGACTGTAGTTTGTGACTACCCAAACAGAATTTTTTTTTTTTGGTTGATCATGGGGCTTGAACTCTGGGCTTGGGCTCTGTCCCTCAGCTCTTCAGCTCAAGGCTAGTGCTCTACCACTTGAGCCACAGCACCACTTCCCAGAAAATTTTTTGAGTGATCCCTTCTCAATAGAGAGCTCGGTATATTGGCGCAGGCCTGTTATTCCAGCTATGACCAGCAGCCTAAAATAGGCAGATAGAGACCCAAGCATGCCCAGTTGCATGCCCAGTTACAAAGCAAACTCTATTTCAAAAGAATCAGTGAAAACAATGAATTGAGGTGAGTGTCAGATGGAAAGCATCAACTGAGGAAGCATGTTGCACTAAGTTCAAACCCTGTGACTGTCAAAAAATAAAAAAAGGATTTTAGGAAAACTTTCCGTATTTTTTTTTCATAGCTAATGTGGACTACTCTTTACAGAATTTGTAAATAAGATTGATTTATATCACTATAAAGATATTTATCTCACAGAAAGAAAAGAAAAAGGTAGGATTATAACATGCACATATATTAATTTTTAAAGCCTTCAGAATAAAGATTGATTTACTGCAAATTACTTAGAATCACTTTCTACTCAGCAGTATAATGCTCAGAATTATGAAGATAAAAAAGGGACAGGAAAACTTATCACCAAAAAACATTTTAATTATAGTGGTATTTCTACATTGGTCTACGACAGCTATCTTCACATTAAAGAATTATACTACTAGTTGAAAAGAATAATTTCTTCAGTTGAAATGTGGGATCTTCAAAGCAAAAATCATGTCTTAATTTTCTTTATATCCTTAGAATGCCTAATTCTTAAGACAGGTCCTAGCAATTAGGTGTATTGCTATTTTTACTAAATTAAAACTTCACTATAAGAATTAAAAAGAAATGAAGCTAAATTCTTTCTTGAATAAATTCTTCTATGTTTAAGAAACAAAACACTACTTAATTCCACAGGAAGAAATGGGATTAAATATGACCCTTGACTATGTATGTATAGGTAATATCAGTAAGGGTTTTAAAATGTAGTATAAAACAACTTCAGTTCTGTATGTATTTTAAGTTTAAAAATCTCTATTATGTTACTTTATTTGCTCCTATTTAATTAAATGTTTTAATACTGTTCATATGACAGTAAAGACAATATAGTAACTAATGATCCATTCACATTCTCCTTTGGCTGTGTTCCAAGTGTCTACTATTGATGGGGTATAAACTCAATCTAAGTAACAGAAAGAACATTATGAATCACATAACACAGAAATAAACAGATTCGTTTACTTTTATATTCACATTGCACACAGGACATAAGTGGCTACAAATGACTATAAAATTATAAATATGTTATGTATTTCTGGTTGCTCTGAGATTAATTGTGTATTAATTTCTAGTCATGAAATTAACATATTCTGTTACTTGTATTTTACATTATGTATATTGATATTGTACTCAATTAGGGGATTTTAAGAGATTCTACAATAGCAATAACTAAACCATCATCTTAAAGAGAGATGTCAGTAACAAGGGTATAATTTTGAATATACTAATTCAATATAGTAATATACTATTAATTTAATACACTCACCTGAATATATAAACCTGTAGTGATTATCTCTATGAACTGATGTTTCATGACCACATCAAACCAATATGCCTTATAAAAATTGAAAAAATGTTCCTGACTTGTGAGAGTAAGCTATTTTATCTAGTTTTTATTAAGCTAGTATTCAGTTAAAATTAACAAAAACCACAAAAACCATTTGGTGATTATAAACAATCACAAAAAAGAGTAACTTTACATATTCATAAAGTGTCCTCTTATCTGTGTTAGGGATGACCACCCATTTTTAAACTTATATAACATGATTTTAAAGATGAGGATAATAAACAAAAAAAAAGAAAGAAGATATAAGGAAGAAAGGAAGGTAAGAAGGAAGAAAATAGAAGAAATGGAGGAAATTGGCTAAGATATAACTAGATAGGATAATAAGACTCAAGTCTGGATAAAAACAAGTTTTATTTTTAAATTTTATTAGCATAAATTAATTATTCAAAGGTTTTCATTATGTTATTTACACACATGCATATAAGGTAACAAGTTAAGTTTTATGATTAAATTTCTTAGATCTGCTATTCTATTGTGTTGGTCATTGGTACTAATTAGTGAAATTAACTTTCTTTGCAATGTGGTGTGGACTTTCTTACCTAGAGAGCATGCCCAGAGGTGTAACATTAAGTGATCCCATCAGCATTGCCAGGGCCATCCCTGGTGCTTCCCGTTCTATCACTTCTTTTGTGGCCTGTAATTAAAGATTAAATAGCAGACTGAGTGAATTTAGCCAAAAAAAAAAAAGGAAGGCAGAGTAGAAAATTTCACTAATAATTATAAACTGCGTTCTATAAATCAATAGTTACACAAACATTTTCTTAAGGCATCCAGACTCAGTTTTGAGGATCACTGAATTATAGTTGAAGACCAAGAAATCAGGAGAGTATTAGCAGTCCTATTTTATTTCTTTCCTACACTTTCAGAAGTATTTGACAAAAATCTCATCTTGCCTAACAACTTAAATTCTAAAAGTGAGGCCTCAGATTACTATGATAGCTTAACAGACTTTCAGAGGAAAAAAAGCTGGGCATTTTTATTTGCCTATTAATTTCTTTTTGTGGTGCTTGTGATCTAATTAAGAGCCTTGCACATACTGGACAATGACTCTACCACTGAGCTATTATCCCCAGCCCTCCTATTACCCTAGCAATAACTAGTCCCTGAAAAGCTGAGATCATCTTGTATTCCTCCTTGCGCTACAATTTTATAATATGGTTAAAAGGGACAAAAAGTTAAAGTTAACTTTTCTCATGTACTTGCTATAAGAAAAAGCTGTAAACTTACAATCTTCAGTAGAAATAAACCATCTGACTACTTTCTAAAAGTAAGAATGTTTGGCTTTAAACTAAGAGTTTTAGGATAGGACATTCTCAACATAAGGAATAAGCTAGTGAAGGACACAAGAAAATTTCACTTCTAATGATAAGTCAAATGAGTTACACAGGCATACCCCAGAAACAGCTCAGTTTTGGTTCCGTACTACTACAATAAAACATATCATTTGAATTTTTTGGTTTAATAATAAATTCAAAAGTTATATTCATAATATCTTGTTGTCTATTAAGTGTAAATTAGTATTATGTCTAAAAGTTACCTACATAAATTATTTAGTTGTTAAAATATACTAAAGATCATCTTAGTCTTCATGTGTCACCATTGTTTGCTGGTGGATGATATTACCTTGATATGTATGTATTACTTTGACATGTATTAAAAGTGTGTATTAAATACTAAATAATATTACATAAGTTGTTAGTTAATTCCATATAATTTTACAGATTAAAGAAAGTATATAGAATGCAGAATTGATGTGTCTATTGGCATACTAAATCTCAGTATAGTATAATTTTTAACAATTTAACAGCTGATTAATCAACAAGTATAATACTAAAAAAAGTTCGGAATATTACCAAAATTAAAATAGAGGCATGAAGTGAAGTGAACATATGTTGAAAAATTTGCTTTGATAGATTCACTTGATACAGGACAGCCACAAACCTTCAATTTGTAAAACATGCAATACTGTGAAATGAAGTAAACTGAAGCTCTATAAAATGAGGTATGCTTGTATAATATACTGGAATGATCAAGATAAATTTTAGGCTAAAATTAGGGAACAAAATACATGACAATCCATTTCTAATCCTTAGTTTCTACATATAAAAGAAGTTACAATGATTGGAAGCAATACAGGACAGAAAGCTTACAAATGAAGAATTTCAATAAGTAATAAGAAAAACAACAAAATATAAAGTAAATTATGGAGGGCTAAGGGTAAGGTTGATAGTTCAGTATTTCATTAGAATTATTTTTACCCTTTTAGCAAAGCTGAGGGCTTGACAAGCTGTTAAAATAACCAAGTATGTATTAGAAACTAAATAATGTTTCATATAAACTGTTAATTCCTCATAACTATATAGAATAAAGAAATTATATAGAATACAGAATTGGTGTGTCTATTGGTATACTAAATCTCAGCATAGTGCAATTTTTAACAGTGGCTAAATTTTTAAAGGAAACTCCACAAATAATGCTTCTCAATAAAACCATCTTTAAACAGAAGAGTCCAGGAGTGAGCAAAAAAGTAAATCTTTAATTTTTAAGTTTTGAAGTGAGATGCTATCATTTAAATTCACAGCTAAAAAACATAAACTACCATTATCTCAGCCTTATACCTTATTTCCTAGACTAATCTATCTGATAGGGTTTTGGAACCTTTTGAGGAAATGGTATAAACTTTTATTAAGAGATATTTTTTAAAGGACTAGTAACATATTAGGAAATTCAAACTCTAAAAAAATCAAGAAAAGTATGTTATTGAGTATATTATACAGTGTTTTTTTCTAATCATGTGTCAGGACAGATGGTGAATTATTTCTTAATATCTAGAAAATGTGGACATACAGACACAGATCTTCTATAGTTTGAAACATAAAAGGAAAATATATATTATGATGCCACGGATAGGCACTGTTGCTGATAATGATGAAGTGGTGTGAATTGGGAGCAGAACGGTAGACTCTTTATAAGAGCAGACACTATTCTCCCTTTCCAATACTGTCTCCCTAAATATAGTATAAAACTCTTCCTTACATATTTATCAAATATATATCTTCCATGAAACATTACAATTATACACATGCTTTTATTCTGTCTTCTTCTTAAGCATCTGGCATAGCCCAAAGATCTGTGAAGCCAGCCAATGACATCATATAGATGTTTATGAGAGAGGTGGGGTCTGTCCCAGCACCTAGTGCAGTGTTTAACACGTAATATACTCAGGAAATATGTGCTCAATAAGTGTTTATTAAAGGAATGTATTAATATATAAACCTATCCAAAACTGAATCCTGATTTTATTACTTATCACTTTATGAATTAGAAGAAAAATATTTAACTTCTCAGCCTTAGTGTACTTAGGAATGGGATGTATGTAATAATAAAACATATCTACATTCTTCAAGAAGACTATTATAGTTTAATGATGTAACTAAAACAACAAAATACATATTTAAGGCATGTCAATGTTCTTTATGCATCAACTTTCCAATTCAACTCACAATCCTGTAATTTTGATCATATTAATTAGACAAAAGGGATAAGAGGAAAACCTACAAAACCACTAGAAATAGAGAAGAAGCAAAGATCAAGAAGGATGGTGAAAAAAAGAGATGGGGAAAAAGTGCAAGTGCAGGGCAAGAGCTATATTGAAATACTGTGATCAGCATGAGGGAGAAGCAGTATTACAAAGTGTGAATTAGAAGAATGTATTAGAGGGCAAGAGCTGAATGTAAACATCTACGCACAATAAATGGAGAAGCCCAACTAAAAAGTGAAACACAGAGAATAGAGCTTACTTTAGAATGTTAAGGGAAAAATAATTGTCTAAATGAAAATCCAAACAGAAGAGTGATTTTTTAAAAGGTAGCTTTGTCAATCTTCTTTTTGTTTTCCCTCTTTCCTTCCCTCCTCCCTCTCTTCTCTCTCAGCACCTCTCTACTTTCCCCCTTCCCTTCCTTTCTTCCCTCAGTTCTTTCTTTTTTTGGTGCTGGTGCTTGAACTCAGTGCCAGGGTACTGTCTCTTAGCTCTTTTACTCAAAGCTAGCTCTGTACCACTTAAGCAACATCTTCATTTCTGGCTTTTTGCTGTTTAATTGGAGATAAGAGTCTCATATGCTTCAGAGTAGCTAGTAATCACTTTCAATCACATGTAGAACAAAACAAGAGAAATAAAGATTATCTGTGTCTCTTAGTGTTTATTATCACTATGATAATATTCATTTCCATAGAGATGTCTGGAAAAGGATGTTATTAAAAGCTTGAAATATTTTTCTTCATTAGCATAATTATACATTATTACTTTGATTAATTTGGTTTTCAAGTTTTTATTTCTTCAAGGACAGTAGGAATTAACATTCTTATTTCATATAATTACTTTTAAACCTGTTTTTTGAAATTGGTAGGGCTCAAAATAATGAGATTTAGGTTGGATTTTGCTACTATCTTTAGTGAAGGTATTTATCTTCTAAATATTTTCGTTGAAAGTTGGAACTACATATGAAATGCCATGTAAGTATGATCTCTTTCTTGTATCCACAAATTTTTTAAGAAAATGTTACAGTGAGAAAGTTCCTTCAAAGACTTCAAAGTGGCAAAATGGCCTGATAAATAATGTAATTGAGAAAAATTTTGTTGATGAAATGCATGCCAATTTTTAAACTTCAGAGAAAATATTTTATATGATGGTGACTCATTGTTAAATATCATTAGTATATGCTTTTACTTATTTATATGATATGCTTTTATTAACAGAGTGGAACATTTGTGATTTATGCTCACATTATTGTTAGTTAAGTAGATGTAATAAAATTTCCTTCTAAAAATTACCAAGGTTCCCTCTATTGATTAATCTTAAACAGCAAAGACTATCTTTGACACACTAGGCAATGCTACTATTAATTCTGCTATACTAGTAAGGGGAGGTAGTGGTTAAAACAGTGTTGTTCAAAGTTAGTGTGCATCAGAATTTTTTACAGGGCTAGGTGTGGTACCCAAAACCTTTAATTCCAGCTAAAATGGAGGCAGAGATAGAAGGATCACTGTCTAAGGGGAGTCTCAGACAGAAGCACTAGACCCTACTCAAAAAATAACTACAGAAAAAATGGGCTGAGGACATGGCTCAAGTGGTATAGTACTTGACTTGCTAGCACAAGGCTCTGAGTAAACATCAGTACCACGTATCCCTCCATAAAAAAAGAAAAAAAGAAGAATCTTCTACAGGCCCCTAAACAATATACTATGGTGATAATGTCTGGATGAAGTCTTGAAATACGCATTTCTAACATTTTCCCAGGTTATGGCTCATGATGCTGATCAGAGAGCCATAACTTCAAAAAATAAACTACTGATGAAATGGATAAAATACACTCTTGGTCTAATCTTAGTCATCTTACCTTATGCTATTATACTGTCAATGGGAATGTAAATCAGTGCCACCACTAGGGAAGGCAGTGCAGATTCCTCAAAAATCTAAAAATATAACTTCTCTATGATCTAATGGTACTATTCTTAGGCATTTATCCAAAAGATTGGAAGATGTCTATCTTTTGATAGATACAGTGGAAATTTCATGACACATCAGAAAGAATATTATCTTGCTTTCAGGGAAAGGTATGCAAAAATTATGTTTAATGAATTAAGTCAGATTCAGAGACACAGGAAGCATCTTTTTCTTGTATGTGGAAGCTGGATCTAAAATATAAATAAATTTGAAAAAATATAGGTTCATATGCATATATATACAATCAATGTACATCTTCATGGTGTAACTACTTGAACATTTAACAGACAATTTAACAAAATAAAATCCAGGAAGCTGAAACATGTTTTATCTAAAATGGGGTGGGGGAAAGCTAAGTGGTGGGTAGACAAATGGAGAGGAATGGTAGCAAAGGCAGTCATTAAGACTCAATATACACATGTGAAAATGCAGCTAGGAAACTTGAAGGGATAGATGTGGTTGGGGTAGATGGGGGATGAGAAAATGAAGGAAAGGGTAAAACTTTGTACACATCAATCAACATGTTGACGCTAATGAAAATTAGATTAAATTTTTTTAAAAATCAAGATAATTTGTAGATGTTGGTTTCTGTATGAAGTCAAATAGTTATGAGATTAAAACATACTGTTAAAAATTTAAGAGTTTAGAAGAAAAAATAAAAAGCTATTCTAATGACTTTAAAGAAATATTCTTATTGCTACTGTCTATATTTTCTTTGGGGTTTAATCTTCATAAATATTTACATTTTCTTCCACTCACTGTGTGTGTGTGTGTGTGTGTGTGTGTGTGTGTGTGTGTGTGTGTGTGTGTTGACATTAGGGCTTGAATTCAGGACCTCTCACTCTTGCTAGGCTTTGTTGCTCAAGGCTAATGCTGTACTACTTGAGCTACACATGCACTTCCAGCTTTTTGCAAGTAAACTGGAGATAAGAGACGGAGACTGTTGCCTGGGTTGGCTTTAAATTATAATCATATCATATTGGTTTGAGCCATCAGCACCTGGCTAACTTTTATTATGAGAAAAGATAGTTTTATTTTCCAGTTCAATTTGTAGAATATATAAATTAAGATCTGGTTCTGATGAAAGGCCAAAGAAGATAGTATAAATGTATGAAATAAGCAAGAAAGGAAAATAAAAATTTAAATATTAATTTCATCTCATATTCCAGTTAATAAGCATATAGTCTGCAATGAGCAAAAGGTAGTAAATTATGTCATATTGTTTTCATATTTCATCTTATTTCTTGGGATTAACAAATCACTATGCTAGGAAAGAAGCAGTGATAGTAAGGAAATTATGTATCTTTTTAATTGTTGCTCAACTTCTATAAAGCAAGCTGATTCATCTGGCTCAAGAAAACAACATGAGGATAAAAAATAGTGTTGCGAGGATAAGAAATAATACATTTTTGTAAAATACATTTTGATTAAAAATCCTCCATGTGTTTTTGTCACCTTATGAAAACATCTCATCTAATTTGCTCATATTTAGATGCCATCCTTTGTTCAACAATCCACTCCAATACACAAAAGTGAGCACTGTTTAGCACAATAACCATTTCTTGAAATAAACCTGTTATTTTCCTTAAAGTAAATATTAATTTGATAATCAAATTACCAAGAAGACCTCAAACTGGGAATTCAGATGAACAAATTAATATTTTATGGTATTAAAAAAAAAACAAAACACCAGGAGCCAGGCGCTGGTGGCTCACGCCTGTAATCCTAGCTACTCAGGAGGCTGAGATCTGAGGATCATGGTTCAAAGCCAGCCTGGGCAGGAAAGTACGTGAGACTCTTATCTCCAATAAAACCACTAGAAAACCAGAAGTGGTAGAGCGCTCACCTTGAGCTAAAGAGCACAGGGACAGCATCAAGCCCAGAGTTCAAGCCCCACGACCGACAAAAAAAACACCAGGTAAGCTGGATGGACTAAAGTTTGGATGATTAAAATTTTATTGGCAATATCTCAAGTATTACAATCAGGAGCCAGTCAATATATATACCTTCTTTTCTCAATCATATCTGATCAGGGTATTGACCTTGGTCACATCAGTGTCATAAAGCTTCTTCACGGCCTGTTTGATATGGTACTTGTTGGCTTTGACGTTCACAATGAGCACAAATATGTTGTCTTCCATCTTCTTCATAGCTGATTCATTGGTGAGGGGGATCTTGATGAGGTATAGTGGTTAAGCTTGTTTCTCCTATGGGAGCTCTTTCTAGGGTTTTGGGGCTATCTGCAGCTGCAGTGTCTTAGGCCATCAGATGCATGATGTGTGTGTGTCTTTTTAGTTTTAAGGCTATGGAGAACATTTAGCATTGCTTTCTTGCTCTTCAAAGCCTTGGCTTTGATTCTGCTTTGGAAGGGTGAGGTACTTCCTACTTCACTTTAGGCAACACCTTAGTAAAAGGGTCACAAAGCACTTTTTATAACAGATTTTCACATTTATCTTTATATTATTCTTAGATAAATAACGCTACTTTTTAATCACATTTCAGGGAAAAGGGAAATGCTGATGTTAGGTGAAAACTATGTTAGGCGACAGATTTGATCGTGATAATCATTTATGCATATATATATATATATATATACACACACACACACACACACTTCAAAATGAAGTATATCACACCATAAATGTAGGTAATTTTATTTGTTAATTATACTTCTTTGAAGCTAGAGCTAAAAAGAGATTAACTGAAAGATAATTCATGTTGAAACTTTACTATAAGGATTCTTTCCAGTTAGTGAACTGGTAAAAATATAACCTAGCATCTTAGCTCCAAGTACTCTGTGGTGTATTTTCATTTTAAATGTGACTAGTAAACTTTACTATAAGCAGAAAGATACTGGCTATCCTACAAAAAAAATCTACAAACTATATTACTTTGTTTACTTAAAGCAAAATTTTAATGTTCATATAACAAAATAAAAATAGGCTGCCTAAAACATCTTAATTAAGAATAAAAAGAAATATAGTCCTTGACTAGGAAGACCATCTGCAAATAGCTTACTGCCAACAAACTTTAGAAATTCAAACTGCTCTTTTGCTCTGAGATGTGATAATTTTCCTTGGTGGCCATTAAAAAGTAAGCATCTGCACTGAGAACATGTGATTATCCCATCTGAAATTCCTTTCACATAAAATCAGATTCTTATCAAAACAGGTGAAAGTGATAAAAATGAGAAGAGTAGGTTGTAGATGAGCTAAAGGAAATGCAGTGAAAAGAAACCCCCCAAAAATCATGTAGAAAGATTTTAATTATTATTTAAAGGTGCTACATTTTGCTAGGAGGTTTAAAATTGGAGGCAATTGGGAAAAAATGAGTACAATATTTCCTAAAAGCAAACAAAATTCATTATTTCCATTGTCTTTAGGCAAGCTTAACTAAACAGTTGTTCCCATAGCAGGGTAAGAGATGAAAAAGTATTCACAACTTATTTAGAGGCTATGATGTAATGTAGTTAAAACAGTTTTATCACTCCAAGGTTTCTTATGGGTAGATTCATTTAAATTATATTAATATTTCACTTTGTGATCAGATGTTTTATAATTCATTCCTGCCTTATAACTTAATAATATAATTATCCTTCATAATACACATAAGAATAGCAGCTCTTACTTTTAGAGCTTCTGAAATTTGTCTCAGTTTTCCATTCATAGAAGGAGAACCATTATGTTTGCTATACTTCTGAGTCTTAAATATTAACATAAAGAATTTTTGTTAAATAAAGGTAACATTTATAGTGCTAGTAGGATAGTATATATGCTATCAACTTACAGATGCACTAAAAAGTGGGTAAGCATGTATTTTAGCCACACCTTTCAATAACAAAACTAGTGCTACTTATGGTGACTCTTTAAAGATACCAATTGATATTCTCTATTTAAATAGTTAATATTCCTGCTTTATACAATGTAGGGAAGATTAATTTGTTACTTCTTCTTTCATAAGTAAAGACATAGATATAGAAATAAATTTAGTGACTACCGTAAGGCATAGAATAAAAATAGAAAATAGAAAAGGGAGTTCAATAAGGCATCATAATTGCCCTACTCAGAAACAGGGAGGATTTTTTGTACTCTGCCTAAATGTGATTAAACACATAAAGCATTCAGTGTTATCAATAACAATTCAACAAATATTCAATGTTCAACAAATACTGTGTTCTACTAGCACACAAATCTAAAGTCACTTGTATTGTCTAATTTGGTGTTATAGACTATAATAAAAACAATTGTGAAAACCTAAAAGTTCTATTGAAAGCACTGAAGATGTACAGTGGCAAAGGTCATTTTGGCTTGTTAAATGTATCTTTTGCTGTGCATAAACTTTTTAGTTTGATGCAATCCCATTTATCATCTTTCTTTGATTTGTTAGGCTCCTGGATCTTTACTAAGAAAGCTCCAGCCTGTGCCAAGGAGTCCTGATGTTTCTACTACTCCTTCTAGTAACAGCTTCAGTTTCAGATCTTTCATCCATTTTGAATTGATAGTACAAGGTGTTACATATAGATTTGGTTCTAGTTAGGTGAATGTGGGTATAGTTTTCCCAGTACCATTTGTTGAAGAGGCTGTTATTCTTTCCACCCATGCTTTTTGGCTCCCTTATTAAATATTAACATGGCTGTATGTCTGGGTTTATTTCTGGGTCTTTTGCTTTCAGTGGTTCTCAGGCCTGTTTTTGTGCCCATACTAAGCTGTTATAATTACTATAGTTCTTTAGTAGAGCTTAAAATGTGGTACTGTTATACCTCCAACACTACTTTTTCAACCCAGGATTGCTTTTGTGATTCAAGGACTTTTGTGGTTCCATCTGAACGTTTGGATTGCTTTCGCAGTCTCAGTAGAGAATAATGTTGGGATTTTGATGGGTATTACAATGAATTTGTAAATTGTTTAGAGCAATTTCCATTTTCATGATATTAATTCTGCCAATCCAGGAGCACAAAAGGTCTTTCCATTTCCTTATGTCTTCTTTGATTTCCTTCTTCACAATTTTTTGTTGTAGAGGTCCTTTATATCCTTGGTTAGGGTTGATTCCTAGGTATTTTATTTGTGTGTGTATGGAGGGGGGAACTATTGCAAATAGTGTTCATTTCCTGATTTCAATCTTTATCTTCTCATTGTTGTCAGATGAAAAAGCCTAATATCTAGAATATACAGGCAGTGTAAAAAACTAAATCTTTAAAGAATCAGCAACCTAATTAATGGGCAAATGAGCTAAATAGAGACTATTCAGAAGAATAAGTAAAAATGGCCAATAGACATGAAGAAATGCTCAACATGTCTGGCCATAAAAAAAACCCAAAAAATGCAAATCAAAACAACACTGAAATTCCATCTTACCCCAGTTGGAATGGACATAATCAAGAATACAAACAATAACTAGTGATGGGGAGTTAGGAGGGTTGGGGGAAAATGATGAAAGGTGACATTCTCAGTATTTAAACTGCTTTGTTGAATGACAAATTTTTATTTAACTACTCCAAGATAATCAAAATATTTTTAAGAAGATGCATTGTATTTATAAACTACTTTCTTGAATGGCAACTCCTTTATACAACTTTTTAATGATAATAAATACCTTCCACTTTTCTTAGTATTTGATATGATAAATACTTCTAAGTTTCAAAAAGCACTATAGAATATAAGTACATTGAGCTTTGAATATATATAGTTATCTTAAGATGTCTGAAGAACACAGCATGCCAGCAATAATCTTGAAAATTTAATAATGATTTATCAAGAAACAGCACCTTTATAGACATCAATTATCAGAACTTTGGACAGTACCATATAACCTCAGATTAACACAGGAAAAGGATGTGAAGATCCTGAAATTATCTCGTGCAGAAAAAAGGAACATCATCTCCTGGATTGTAGCCTTTATCAGTGGGAAATAATGAAAACAGCAAAGTGCCACAGCAAGGGTGAAAATATTCAAGCAAGTATCACTACTTACAATAAACAGTTCAAATTGGTAAGTCAATAAATTTATATTAACTCTTTAATACTATAACATCCATGTGCTAAGGATGATAGCTGTTACAACAGCATCAGGATGGAAATAAGACCCAAGTAAGTGTTAAACAGGAGAATGTAACATGGCAATGTTTCACTCAGCTCAAGTAGAGGCTCTATTGCTCCCATTAACAAATGCAAGTTAGATGAAGGAAAATCTACTTTTATTTTACTAGGAAATAAATAACTTAATGAAACATTTAAACTGTAGATATATGAAGACCCTAAAAATAAAACCATTGAGATTTTGTTTTTGGTGTTAACTCAGGCCCTCATGCTTGCTAGACAGGTATGGTACAGAAGGCAGTTCATTGTACACAGGGTACACACAATGTACCCTGACCAAGTTCACTCCCTTTATCACTCACTTCCCTTTAACCTTCATCCTCCTAAAAAATTTAATACATATCAGTATTCTATTTATACACATGTACATTAAATGAAGTACCTCAATCACATTTAATCTCCTTTCCCCTTTCCATTTGCTGCCTACCCACAGCTTGTACTCAACCCCCAACAGAACCTGTTATTCATTCTTTAGTGTATGGTAATTGTACAAAAGGGTTACACTGTGGCATTTCACAAATGTATATATATTTTAATTAGATCGACTCACTCTATAGCTTTTTTCTCCATTCCTCTACTCCTCTATTATTAAACAGCTTTCACTGAGTTTTTTCCTTTACCTGTCTCTCTCTGTACACAGATACAGTATATTTTGTTCTTACTAATTCTCTACCATTTCTTTCTTTTTTGTCCCTCCTAAACAGTCTCATATTAACAATCATGTTTTTCCTATGTATGTATTCACCTATGTGTATATCTTTTAAGTGTAGATTCCAAATATAAGATCTTTGTCCTTCAAAATCTGACTTATTTTGCTTTACATTATGATATTTAGTGCCACAGATTTAATTGAAAATGATATATTTCCTTCTTATGGCCAAATAATATTCTATTGTGTATATTATCACATTTTCTTAATGCAATCATCACTTGTAAGGCATCTAGGATGCTTCTATAGTTTAGCTACTATGAATACTGCTGCAGTAAACATGGGTGTTCACATGTCTCTGTTGTATCCTGATAAAATATGCTCTAGAATGATATTTCTGGATTGTATATTAGATCTATTTTAGTTTGTTGATGAACTGCTGATATAAGGACAAAATTACACGCTCAATAAATATCACAAGTATGCTAAGGTACAACGGGAACTTGTACATTAGGTTTGGTACAAGATTTTCAGTAACTCCTTCAAAAAATCTTCATAGCTAAACAATAAGGGTGATCACTTATCTAACACCGTATTAAAAATTAACTCAAACTGGACCAAAGACATTCATAAAAGATCTAAAACTACAAAACACTTAAAAGTTTGATTCATTAAAATATGAAACAAAATTACCACATGATCAGTATTTCTAGTTCTAAATACATAACCAAAGAAAGAGAAAACAAAAACTTGAATTGTATGTGTTCTAATGCTCTCTGAAACATTATTACCAATAAGGAAAAGAAAAAACTGTCCATTAACAAATAGATTTTAGTAAAACTATACCCTAGTTATTATTCATCAACAAGAATGATGTTCTAATATATACCGCAGCATGGATAAACCAAAGGTATTACACTAAATAACATAGGCCACGTTTAAGAAGATACTATTATATGATTGAAATACCTGTAATAGGGAAATTTATGAAGATAGAAACTAGATTAGGGCTTGTCAAGGATTAAGAGAAAATGAGGATTTATTGCTCAATGATTACAGAGTTTCTGCGTTTTACAACAAATTAAATATTAGCATAATATACCCCAACCAATGAATTATGCCTCTTAAATGAATTGTAAAATGTCTCCAGGCATTTCCAACCTTGCTTCTGGTTAAAAATGTATGTGTATGTATGTGTGTGTGTTTCGCAGAAACATATGTTTCTATGAAAAAATACAAGCTAAATGTTAATTATTTTACAAAATTCTTCTGGCTTCTTTAATGGTTTACATATTAAGGATGACTATAGATCAAACACAGGAGAAAGATAAATTTTTTTTCTATGTTCATAATCATTATTTTACAAATGCCACTTCTGCCAAATGCTGGTGACTCACACCTGTAATAATAGCTACTTAGCAGATTGAGATCTGAGAATTGTGATTGGAAGCCATTAGAGGCAGAAAAATCTGTGAGACTCTTATCTCCAATTATAACAAATCCAAAAGTGGAACTGTCCAACTCAAGTAACAGAGCACTGGGGCCTTTCAGCAAGAGCTCAGGAAATGACCCTGAGTTAAACCTCCAGGAATGGTGCGTGCATGCACATACGCATACCCACATCCACACCCCTATATATACATACCACTCTGTCTGTCTTTTTCTCTCTCTCACACACACTCACACAAACACCAGATTGAAATTCTTAAAAACAAGGATTTTCTTCTATCTTGCAATTTAACTTACATCGTGTGTTATACACATGTGCATGCACACAACTGGGTTTCCTCATCCAGTCATCTTCATTGAAACTTTGCCTTACCTTCCAAATGCTTACCTCTTGTCTTACTATGTCCACACTTAGTTCTGTTCTAAAGCTAGCATCTAAAAAATGCTTAACCTTTAGAATAATTCGTTGTCTCTCATACTTTCATTCTTAGAATTCAAAGTTTTCTAAATCTTGCTACTTTTTAACTTTCTTAAAAATTTATAATCTTTTTCTGCTTCTAATACAGTATCTCAGACTTACATACTTTTCCATGTCAATTATGTAGTTTCCCTGATTACTTGCTATGAATTTAATTCTCTCCTAAACAGACAAAATTATAAAAAGCTATCAAATTCATTTCTACTTATATAACCAAAAGAACTGAAAGAAAAAAATACATTCACACACTAATGTTCACAGAAGTATTACTGATGATAGCCAGAAGTGTCTATGATCAGATGAACTAATAAACAAAGTACAATGAATAAACTAATAAACAAAGTACAAGTACAATGAAGTACTTGTCAGTCTTTAAAAAGCAATTGTGTTCTGATATATGCTATAACATGGATAAACTCTGGAAATATGTTAAGTGAAATAAGGCAGACAGAAAGAAGATAAAAATTTATATTTCCATTTCTATGTAGTATCAAGAGTTGGCACATTCATGGGAACAGAAAGTAAATTAGTTTTATTAGGAGTAGGAGAGGTAGTAAAAGAGGAGCTTTTGTTTAATGCACATGGAGTTTCTCTAATAAAAAAGTATTGGAAACAGTAGTGATGACTGTACAAAATAATGCCCTTGTACTAATATCACTAAACTGTATTCTAAAAGTGATGTTACTTATTTTCTACAATAAAAATTTCTACAAAATAATTGTCTTGTTATTCTTAAAGCAACCTTTTCCTTTATATGTGAGTTTACTATCAAAATAAAAAATATCAAATTAAATTTTTTTCATAAAAAATCTTGCCCATACTTATTCCTATACTTCCCAAATTTATCTGACGCTTAATAGATTTTTGTTTTCCTTTTGTTTTTATAAAAGTAACATAATTTAATTTAATATAGACCTTAGCATTCTTCATATTTTAAGCTTGTTGTAAATATAAATGTACCTGCATATACATGTACACACTCTACTTTATATATCCTAGACTACTGGAACTTCCACAAAAATTCTTCTCTGCTTATTATATCTAAATTTTCATTTTAATATAAATAAGATCGTGAGATTTATGGTGCAGATTATTTTATAATGCAAATTATTTTTAGATGCTAAGAACTTTGCAAATACTGGGAAAATATTCCATTTCAAAGATTTACTCAAACACAAGAAAGGACAGCTTAAAAGGAGGGAAAGTTAAACATATCAAATGAATTTGTAAAGAACTGACAGTATTTAAGATATGGGGAGGGTTAGAAATGATATTCTCAAAGAAAAAAATTGAACCGAGTTCAAATTACTTTAATCCAAACTACAAAGAAGTGTTAAGTTAATTAAATTTATTACTTTCAGCAGTGATAATTTAAAATTTTAAAACTTCTTCTAGCCTTAGTTAAAAGGATAAAATTAATAGAAGACACTTGTCCTCATGAAACCTTGGAAAAATGAAAGAAAATAAATGTAGTATATGATTTTTTTTGTCAGTTGTGGGGCTTGAACTCAGGGCCTGGGCACTGTCTCTGAGCCTCTTTGAGCTCAAGGCTAGTGCTCTACCATTTGAGCCACAGTGCCACTTCTGGTTTTTGAGTGGTTAATTACAGTCTCATGGGGACTTTTCTGGCTGGGCTGGCTTTGAACCACGTTCCTCAGATCTCAGCCTCCTGAGTAGCAAGGATAACAGGCATGAGCCTCCAGTGCCCAGCTAATGGAAAAAAAATTAAAGATTCCATACAAAACATGTAGTTTATGATAACTGAAGCAAGGATGAGTAATGATATGAAAATTCCCAAAGAAAAGAATGTGGAGTTGTATAAAAATGCAGAAAAGATGAATAGTAATGAGTTTTTAAAAGATTAGGTACTAGACTGGACTCAGATACCAAAGCATTTTCTCACTTCTAATATATATTTGAATAACATATAGGTAAAATTTTTTTTGGAGGTAACATCTGATCAGGGTTACAAGACAACAGAGGAACACCACCAGTGTTTATTAGATGTAGAGAAATATAAAAGAGGTACTATGAGCCAATCAGCAAGTTGCAAGTTCAAAGGTGATGAATGCATTGTCTCAAACAAATTATTGTGGCAGCCATGGGAAGCAATAAGTAGAGGCAATAGTCAAGCAATCTCAGCAGTCAAACTCAGTAGCACAAAGCAAGGGGTGATAAAGAGCAAAAGTGCTAAATAATCTGTACCTACTTACAATATTGTAGGTATAGATTGGAGAAAGGAAGATCAGGCAGGCAGTTAGATAGTAGAGGACTTGATAGACCATAGTATAATGGAATGGTAGAACAGAAGATAAACAATGCTAGGCAGTCTAAAGTGCTAACACAGCAGATGGATATGGCTGTACCAGCTCATTTGCTAATGGACAAAGCACTAGTGAGCAAGAAAGCAAATTGTTCAGCAGTGAAGTGAGGCAAAAAGTAGAGACAAAAAGTCAAAGGCAATCAAGCAGGAAGACAGAACAGTAGAGAAGCAATGACAGATCGTCAGAAGCAGTTGGGTAAGGTAATGACAAGCTGTCAGCAGGGGAACAAAACGCTACTCAAAAAAAGATGAGACTGAGAGTGAAATAGTCCCTGAATTGGGTGTCTTCCACTAAGAAACAGTAATTCATAAACTGCATGAAAATCCACAAGAGAACAGCACACAAATGAAAATAGCAGATGGATCTGAACTAGATTGCCTAGGGATATAGGATGACCCTAGAACATAGATACATAACAATCCACAAGAAAATTAAATAGATGGGAAAAATGGGTCCAAGCATTTTATGATGAAAAAAGAAACCAAAAACACTAAAAATTATTAATCCGGAAATGATTGGCTGGGATTGAAGTCTTCGCTTACCCCTTTCTGGAGCCCACAAAATGGGAATGTTGGGAATTTCTGCAGCAGAAAAACAGAAGAGAAAAGGGATTTCTGATTCCCAGTTTGAGGAAACAGGTCAAATTTAGGGCTACTTGAACTGGTTCAGGGAAATAAGAACCAGCCTGAACCTTCTCCTTTCCTCAGAATCAAACCACTTTTGAGGTCAGAGAAAGGTTTAGGAAGCCCTTAGCCCATCATTCCCCACAACCTCCCCTTTCACACTTACCTCCAATGCAAACAGTTTCCAGCAAGGAGGTACTTGGGAAAATTCACTCCCATGTTTACAGCATGGCAAAAATTGAGCATGATTAACTAAGTGTCAGTTTCTGTGTGGGTTAAGTTTCTAATTCAGTCTGATTTCTACCATTCTTGGTAAGTGAACAAAAGGGATAATTATTAGAAACTGTCTACATCTTTGAAAGTAGATCAGAAAAGAATCAGGACAGTAATATAAATGATTACATTGTAATCCCAGCAAATACCTTGGTGATCTCATCAATTGCCATGGATTTAAATTAATTTGTTTATTGACCACTAAAAAAACTTTCTAGCACAATTTCTCTCAACTCCATATGCATACAGTTAGTAAAATTCAACATCTCCACCTGGTATCGAAAGGCCAGTTGGAGTTTTCTGTGACTAAAGTAAAACTGATCTTTTCCATTAAATCTAAACTTTCCACAGTATTCTTCATTTAACTAAAAGGCAATTTGTCCTTCTAGTTGCTCAAATCAAATCCTGAATATTTTACTTGGCTTCTTTCTTTCTCTTATTCCATCTGTTACTTCTACCTTCAAAATACATCAATTGGAAAAAAATCAACTGGCTAGGTATGGTCATGGCTTACTGGTAATTTTAGCACATGATAGGCTTAAGCAGAAGAATCAGAACTTTGAGACCAATATGGATACAATAATGAGACCTTGCTTCAAAAGCCCACATTTATATTATATATAATATATATATATATATGTATATATGCATATATGTGTACAAATATATGTATGTGTGTATCTTATTGTCTATACCTTACTTATCTAACAAAATACTTGTTGTTTCAGGTACTCTAATTTTTTTCTTAGTTATCTTATTAACTTCCTAAGTAGTTTCCCTATTAAAATGTGAGTCAAATTATGCAAGGTCTTTGGTTTATTGCACTAAAGGTGACATAAAGGTTTTCATGAGAACCCATAGCTTCCTCTCTTTCTTTCTTAGGTCTTTGTTCAACTGTCACCTTCTCTGATGGATGAGCCTACTTAGAATGTTCTTTCCTGCCTGGACAATCCCTAATCCTTCATTGATTTATTTTATCCATAGAATTTTACATACCCAATAATATACATTTTACTTATAACTTTTGGTAATGTTAAGGTAAAATTCTGGAACAATAGGGTGAACTCTGTAAAGGTAGGTAGGAACTTATGACTTCTTTGTTCATTGGTATACCGCCAACATCTTGAATAATACCTGATATATCTGATAGGCATTTGCTTACATATTTGAGTCTAGGAAACATACATTTCTTGAGGGACTTCTTTCTTGATCTCAAAATTTCAAAGCATTCTTCTGAAGCCCAGAAACTTTTTTTTTTTTGTCAGTCATGGGGCCTGAACTCTGGGCCTGGGCACCTCAGCTCAAGGCTAGCACTCTACCACTTGAACCACAGCACCACTTACTTTTTTTCTGCTTATGTGGTGATGGGGAATCGAACCCAGGGCCTCATGCATGCAAGGCAAGCACTCTACTGCTGAGCTACCTTCCCAGACCCGCCCACAAACTTTTAAAGAAGAATAGATGCTACTAAGTAAGAGGACAGAAATGACTAAAGAGGTAGGTAAATATGGGAAAAATCCTGCCTACTATCTGTTTTTGTATGGCCTGTAATCTGAGAATGACCTTTCCATCGGAAATTGATTAAAAATAAATAAAAAACATTTCATGATGTGAAAATTATGTGAAATACAATTTTAGTGACCACAATAAAGACATGCTGAAGCAGAGCCATGTACATACATTTATATGAATGCTCTGCTTTTCAGTCACAGAGCTGGCAGAATTAGGTATATACAATCAGGACCATATGGACCATAAAATCTAAAATACTTTCCATTTGGCCCTTTAAGAAATAAGTTTTCTAGCTAGGCCTGATGGGTTATGACTGTAATCCTAACTACTCAGAAAGCTGAGATCTGAGAATTGTGGTTTGAAGCCAGCTAGGCCATGAAAGTCTCTGAGACTCTTGTACCCAATTAACTACCCCCAAAGTCGTTAGTGCAGTTATAAGGCTCAAAGTGGTAGAGCAATAGTCTTGAGCAAAAAAGCTGAGGGACAGTGCCTAGGCTCTATGAAGCCACAGGACAAGCATGTGCACACATGCATACACATGCATACACACACACAAACACACAAACACACACACCTTTGTCTGAAGCTATTTATATGCATAAGACAAAAGTAGTCAATTTTGAGTAAATACATGTGTAACTGTCACTGTTTTTCATGATATACATAGAGGAAAGGAAATTTATACTTATGTACTTTTAGTATAATGTGAAAACATACTTTATTCCTTTATTATTTACTGACAGTGATAGTTATTCATCTATGTGGCCCAAAGAGCACTTCTTTTTTTTTTTTTTTAAAGAGCACTTCTATGCTGAGGAATAGCATACGGTATAGGTAAATCTCAAAAATGACAAAAAAAAAATGGGAATGAAAAAGAAAGTAAGGCCTACAAATAGAACTCACACTAAACTATCACATAATCACCAAACTTTTAACTGCTTGTTTAATAATAGTAGAAACTTTGCATGATGTGAATCTCTCTCCATCCATGAAATTATTACTAATTGGCCTCATACATGGCTGCCTATATAATACAATTCTGAATCATAGTAAACAAGCTGCTAGAATATGACATATATTTATATAGTATTTGTATCTAAGGGATATATTTTCTTATTGATTCCACTATCTACATTTTGTGAGCAAGTATTTAAAAAGTTATTAAAACCATATTCAAAATCACTTCCTAATAAAAGTGGTCTATCTTTTCCTTCTATAACTCTCATCTAGGAAGAAGGAAGGAGGAAGGAGGAAAGAGGAGAAAAGAAGACAGGAACAAAGGAAGGGAGGAATGGAGAGAGGAAGGAAGGAAAGAAGGAAAGAAGGGCAGGAGGGAGGGAGGAATGAAGGAAGGAAAGAAGGAAGATCAAAGTCTCTATGTGAAAAAAATTCCTAAATAGTAGCTTTTGTGTATCCCTAACTACTCCCAAGAACAAGTTGTTATAAAAGCCCGAGCATGTTGATCTAATTGTGCTCTTCCTCCTGTCTAGTAAGGTCTAGTAAAATCTCCAACCCTCACTTCTATGATATTCTTCATCATTAGTCCCTCACAAGAGGCTAAGAGCCAACTGATGTTAGACTCCTAGTCAGTGAACTAAAAAAAAAAAACTTATTTCTTTATAAATTATCCTATTTCACGTTTATTTTTATAGTAACAAAAAGAGCAATTAATTTATGGACTGTAACTAGTCTATAAATTAACTATTCTTATAATTGTTATACTGAACATAAGAAATCTGAAGTATAGAAAATCAAGTAAGTTGTTTAAGGACATATATTAGTAAAAAGTAGATCTGAGATTTAAGTAAAAAATAGTCTATGAGCCAGGCGCCAAGGGCTCATGCTTGTAATCCTAGCTATTCAGGAGGCTGAGATCTGAGGATTGAGGTTCAAAGCCAGCCCAGGCAGGAAAGTCCGTGAGACTCTTATCTCCAATAAAAACCACTAGAAAACCAGAAGTGGCGCTGTGGCTCAAGAGGTAGACCACTCGCCTTGAGCTGAAGAACACAGGGACAGAGCCTGAGCCAGAGTTCAAGCCCCACGACCAACTAAAAAAAAAAAGTCTATTTTACTGTGTTATATTACTTCTGAATGACCACAAGAACAATATTATCTAGTTCAGGGAGAATTTATTGTAATTTGCAACTATGTTTACTCAAGGTTTAATGGCTCTTTCCTGAAAGGGCACCATAAAAGCTAAGAACATACCCTGCTATACAGGAGGCAGGCAATGAAGATATGCATTTAAAGAAACCTGAAGGTATAATGTTATTTGTGGGTTGTTCTCATAGAAAATTTCTAGTTTTGCCTCATTCTTAAAATTCTAACCTAACCTAACTGTAAGCCTAACCTATTGGTATCAATAATGGGATATATTTGATAAATGCATTCTTCTTTAATGTTACTCTCTGGTATAGAAGCTTTTCAAATGAAGACTATTACATAAAAGGCCATTTACAGCTTTCATGGTGTATCTAACTGATTTATTTTAAAATAATGATTCCCCACCAGATCAATTATACAACTGAATTTTTTAATATATGAAATGTTGGGACTATCTACTTGTCTATCTATTCTACCCTCCTACTTACCTAGTAATAAAAGTCTATGGCTAGTAAATGAAAGTGAGAGCAAGAGGTCTTTAAAGGCCATGTAATGTTCTATACAATGTCATGTAAATGAGGAATTAAGTTTCTTTTGTGTCCTTTCCTACAGGACACGATAAAGGGACAGTGGGTAGCAATTTATGGTTATAGATAGATGTTTGGGCTTTCAAATAATTAGAATTGTCTAAGCAATAAAGTAAAGTTTTAGGTGAAAAAAGTAGTGATTGAGATATTCTGGCAAAAGCTAGAAATGACAAAAAGGCCATGCTAAGGCTTAAAGTAGGATGGTTTTTTATTTTCTTCAAACTCTTGATACCGTGATTTCTCTATTATAAAGTTTATAATTTTATATATAATGCTAAACTAATTAGAGAAATAATTTCTTGTTGGTTTGGTTTTGAGAGATGTATTAACTGCTTCCCTTCCCCTGAAAAACAACAAAATTTGACTTGGTGCTTCTCCACAGCTTAAAATCTGTACTAAAATAATTGTGATGATTTTCCCTGACACACCCAAAGATGACTCATGCATGCTAGACAAGTATTTTCCTAGTGATTTAAGACCCCTTGACCTTTGCAATCCCGGCAACATTAAAATTTTTTACTGGCAACTCAGATGTGTTTACATTCCTTTCAAACAAATCTTTAGGCCTGAGCCAGGCCTGGGTGGCTCATGCCTGTAATCCTAGCTAATCAGGAGGCTGAGATCTGAGGATCGGAGTTCAAAGCCAGCCAGGGCAGGAAACTTCATGAGACTCGTATCTCCAATAAAGCACTAGAAAACCAGAAATGGCACTGTGGCTCAAGCGGTAGAGTGCTGCCTTGAGCTGAAGAGCGCAGGGACAGTGCCCAGGCCCAGAGTTCAAGCCCCATGACTGACAAAAAATAAATAAATAAAAGAAAAAAGAAATCTTTAGGCCTGAATTTGTTCAACATTTCTGGTACCAGGTTTATTTTGTATAGATTTTTAGTATGATCATTCTATTATGAGCACAAGTACTTTAGTAATGAGCTCAAGATAATGTCCAGGTTATTCATACGTATTTGTGAAACTGAACAAAGATAATGAATGTTTTTTAGTAAACATGAAGTTATATGTATGTTTGTATTTGAATGCAGAAATAATCATAAGCTCTTGATACAAAGAGAACTATTACTGTTTACCTGATTTAAACCTTATACAAAGCACATATGTATTGAAACATTACATAGTATCCTGTAAGTTTAAATTTTGTGTTTTTGTTTAGAGGTTTAAAAACTTAATTTAAACAGAGAACTATGGACAAAAATAACCTATCATTTCACACACATGAGCTATTTCAATTGAAATTCCAAGAACTGGAAGCTATAGGAATTAGAAAACTAAAACAAAATTCATAGGTCTAGCAGTAATAAATGGGTTCATAATTATTTTTATATCCAGAAATTTGTATTAAGAAGCTAATCTAAGCATACTAATAATCTGCATTCTTCATATAATAGAGATTACAGAAATTTTTTTCATCTCTTACTTTTTCTTTAATGTATTCATCAGTTACATTTATTTTTAGCTCTTGCTTCTAGAAGTACAAGCAGACATATTTGAGATTATCATATCTAATTAAGTCAGAAGCATTATTAATGAAAAAAGAAAAAATTCAAATAAAAACGAACACTATAAACATCTATAAAAATGACATTATTATATTGCATTGCTTACGTGCATTATTGTCACTTATTAGCGTAGATAATCATGGGCAAAACCATTAATCTGCCTCAGTTTCTGGTAATTTTGAATCTTAAATAAGCTAAAATATGCTTAAACAGTTGCAGACCAAGAATAGTATAATCTTACAACAGGGAAGCTGAGATGAAAAAATCATTTAAGTTCAGTTTGAGAGACCATCTAAGTAGTGTGGTGAAACCTCGTTATCAAACAAACAGATTTTATAATATATATGTTTTTTATTACTGTTTATTTTTATATTAGCATGTATTTATTGCACAAAGTATTCCAATGTGGTACTTCCTTTTACATATATTTTGATTATATTTTGACTCTTTTTATTCTTTATCATCACTACTTCTTTCACCCTCTTAAAGTTTTCAGTGTTTTATTATGCTATGTCCATTATATTTACCACTCATCAAACTTTTTCTTACCATCCATTGTTTCTCCAGGTATAGATTTCATAAATGAGAAATAATGTAATATATTTGTCTTTTCGCATTTGGACTGTCTTAACAAAATGATATCCAGTCCTATCCATTTTTCTGCAAGAATGTAATTTCATTCTACTTTATGATTAGTACTCCATTGTGTATATACACTACATTTCCTTTAATGATTCATTCATTCTTGGGCAGCTTTGACAATTCCATAGTTTGGCTATTTTGAATAATGCTGCAATAAATATGGGTGTCTGAGTCCATATACTCTATGTTGTACACAATCCTTTGGATACATGACCAAGAGTATATATATCATATAGCAGTTCTATTCTTAGTTTCCTCCAGTATGGTCAAAGTTTAAAGTATTAATGTCTTTGATACATTTTGAGTTGATTTTTGAAAAGAGAGCCGAAGGTCCAATTTCAGTATTCTACATGCGGTGTTTTCTAAGAACCTTTTGTGGAAGTGACTGTCTTTTCTCAATGTGTATGTATTTTTCTTCATTGTTGAAAATTGATGTCCTTAGCTGTCTACACAGATTTATTTCTGGGCATTTTCTTCTCTTCCAATGGTATGCTGTGTGTGTGTGTGTGTGTGTGGTGTGTGTGTGTGACAATAACATGCTGTTTGTGTCATTATGTATCTATAGTTTGAAGATAAAGATTGATACCTCCAACAGTGCTTTTTGCTAGAATTTCTGTAGCCTTTTGAGGTCTTTTATGCTTTCCACATACTCTTCACCTTATTTCTGCAATATTTTTTTTTTTTTTGGTCCTGGGGCTTGAACTCTGGACTGGGCGCTGTCCCTCAGCTCTTCAGCTCAAGGCAAATGCTCTACCACTTGAGCCACAGTGCCACTTTCAGTTTTCTGGTAGTTTACTGAAGATAAGAATCTCATGGGCTGGGAAGGTGGCTCAGTGGCAGAGAGCTTGCCTTGCAGGCATGAGGCCCTGGGTTCGATTCCTCAGCACCACATAAACAAAAAAAAAAAAAAATCCGGAAGTGGTGCTGTAGCTCAAGTGGTAGAGCGCTAGCCTTGAGCTGAAGAGCTGAGGGACAGTGCCCAGGCCCAGAGTTCAGGCCCCACGACCGGACCCCCCCCCCAAAAAAAAGAATCTCATGGACTTTTCTGCCTGAGTTGTCTTTGAACTGAGATCCTCAGATCTCAGTCTCTTGAGTTACTAGGATTACCAGGTATGAGCCACTGGCACCTGGCAAGTGTTTTGTAATTTTCATTGTAGTCTTTCACTTCTTTTAGTAACATATATTTTTTGGGGGGAGGGAGGAGGGATGGTCATGGGGCTTGAACTCTTGGCCTGGGTGCTGTCCCTCAGCTCTTCAGCTCAAGGCTAACACTCTACCAGTTGAGCCACAGAACCACTTCTGGCTTTTTCTGCTTAGGTGGTACTGAGGAATCGAACCCAGTGCCTCATACATGCAAGGCAAACACTCTACCACACTGAACCACCTTCCCAGCCCCAGTATATTTTTGAGGCTACGTGAATGTGACAGTTTTTTGGTGAATGAGATTAATTTGGCTGTGCGTATGATTATTTTTCATATTACATTATTAGTATATAGAAAGCTAGTAAGTTTTGAATGTTGATTTTATATTCTGGTTCTATAATGAAAATGTTTATCAAATGTAAGAGGTTTCTTTTCTTTTTTGGTGGAGTCTTTAGGGTCTTTTAAAGAGCAGGATGACATCATCTGCATATAAGGATGAACTAGGCCCTGAGAGGAGACTCCTTTCCAGGCTTTGCTTTTGTTTTAAGGATTTTAGGAAAAACGAAAAAAACCTCTAAACAAGGTTAACTCGACCTTGGCTCCAACAAGCCCAGTTCTTGGAATGGAAAGAATGCATCTAGGTCCCCCTCCCCTCAACAACTTAACCCACCTTCATAGTTCTGTTAAGGACTGACTGATTAAACAGCGAGCCAGTAATCTGGCTCATACTGGCAACATCAGGAGCTTACCATAAACTCCACCTTTTTCACCTGTTTATGTTAAACTCCACTAAACTCCTCCTTTGTGTATGCTTACCATAAACTCTGCCTTACTGTTGAATTTGTGAGTCATTTAAACCAAAAGTGATAGGCTGGTTTAAACAGCCATTATGTGACAAAGTGTAACCTCATTGGCCACCTGTGTGTGGTCTAGTATGACTATGCAATCTTTTGGGTGTGTGACAATCTCATTGGTCACCTGCTTGACCAGGTTTGACCTTGTGAATTTTGCCTTTAAAAATCTAAGTACGTGAGCTACTCATGGTGGCAGTATCAGCTCCTAAGCCTGTGCTGCGGCTCTGGCCGGTCAGTGTAGGAACCTTCTCAATAAAGTTGCTCCTTTATTAACAACTTTGTTGTGGTGGGCTCTGTCACTCTGGACGACTAGGTGGGCTTGCCTGCCTGAATAGGGGTCTTCCTACTACAGCTTCACTATTCATCTACCAGGATTTATTCTTTTCCATATTTTCATGCTTGTGTTTATCTTCTTCATTGGTGTATAGGATTCCTTCAGTATCTTCTGCAGTGCTGCTTTAGTAATAATAAATTTCTTTGGTTTTAGTTTATTATGGGAAGTTTTATTTCTCTTTTAATAATGAAGAGTTGCTTTGGCAGACACCATACATGCTGAAAATAATTTTTCTTTCAAGGCTACATCACTCTTAAGCCCTCTTCATTTTTAGCCTTTTTTTTTGAGAAATCTGTTGTCATTCTGATGGCTTTACTTTTATATGTGATTGGATACTTCTTTCTTGGAGTTTTCAATATTCTCTCACTGTTCTGTATATTCAGGATTGAACAATAAACAGTATATGCTTTGGAGAGGTTCTTTTCTGATGTTTTTGTTGTCTGAAAAGCCTCCTCTACTCCACTCATCTGGAGACCTCCCTGATGTTCTAGGCACTCTCCCATTATTGCCATCTTTCTCATTGTGTAGACACATCAGGCACAGTCCTCTGAGCAGGTCCAGTAAGAGGCTGACCCATCAGGTCACAGAGGATGTCACAGCCCTTTCACAAACAGCCATACAACAGCAACTCAATTCACTAGCAGCAGTAATCCTCACAGCTGTTTGAAGGGAATTTTGTTTCTTTTTACAGGAAGAATGGTTTTATGCTAATGAATTGCCAAGAAACCCTGATCAGTAGCAGGAAAGTCTCCTGGACAACGGGAATCACAAAGGACATCCTGGTGGGATTTCCTTTCACAATGGTCCCCTGGATGGCCCCTCTACTAGGACCTTTCACAGTCATCCTCATACTCCTCCTTCTTGGGCCCTGTTTTCTTAAAAAGTTTTTCCTCTAACAGGATGACTACCCTCATCCAGGCCAGACTAAGTCAAGGCTGTCCCATTACAGTAGCAATCCCAGGCTTCACTGACACTGCCCTACCCAATGCAGACCCAGACCCTGAAGATACTACCAGTCCCAGTTATTCCTTGATGCTCTATGTCAGCAGGAAGTAGTCAGAAAAGACACCAATGCCCAAAGTGCTTATACCCCTCAAATGATGGGAATCTGCTGTTCTCATAACTCAATGTTGCTCCCATGGCTTGGCCCACTGACTACACTCCTGGTCCAGGGGGACCTTCCTGAAATTCTCCAGCCCATTCTCCATTCTAGAATCTTAATCTAAATGTGAAAGCCTACTTCCCCACCCCACCTCTCAGGTGACTGCAAACAGGCCACACCTGGCCAAGCCATTACACAACACAATAGATTCCCTGAACTAGGCCATTTCAGGCCCTAACCACAAACTCACAATGCACAATCTGAAATTCCTAGCAACTCTCCATCTACCTGTGACCTTGCCCCCCACCCATGATGCTATAAGGCCTTCTACCCCTTCCCCATTTCACATGTTTTGTGTGTCCTGACTCTCTTGAGGTCATCATGATGTCTCCTATTCAACTTTCCATTGAAACGGATCTGGTTGAGTTTAAAAAAAAAAAAGTCTTCTTTACAGAAATGACTATTTCCTCAAGATTTGGGATTTTTTCTAAGTATTTGATTGAAAATATTTTTATGACTTTAGGTTTCAACTTACCTCCTTTGTCTATGCCCTACAATTTGTAGATTGGTATTTCATTGGTGTTTCAGAAGTGTTGTATAGCTTGTCTATATTTTTTCTTTATCTTTATATCTGAATGTTACAATTCTTCCATAATTGCCTTCTAGTCTTGACAGCCTGTCATCAACTTATGTCTAATGGTATAGTTTTCAACATAAATACTGAGTTTTTCATTTTCAGAATTTCAATTTGATTATGTGTTTTTATTGAATTTCTTTTCATATCCTGCATTGTCTTCCTTGCTTTATTCAATGTTTATTTGCATTCTCTTGACTTTATTCAAGACTTTAACATATCCTCTTTAATTTTACTGATCATTTTTACAGTCTTTCTTTTAAAGGTAAGATCATACACTTCACTTAATCATCAATTTCATTCATTGTGAAGTGGACCCTGAGATGGGGCCCAAGCTGGTATGATTCCATTTTGAGCCTGCCTTTGTTTTAGGGATTTTCGACTTGATGGGCTTAGTCCCCAGAATGAAAAAAAGAAAAAAATGCATCTGGTGCCTGTGCCCCTAACAACCTAACTCACCCTTGATTGTTTTTTTTTTTTTTTTGGGTCCGGTCATGGGGCCTGAACTCTGGGCTTGAGCACTGTCCCTAAGCTCTTCAGCTCAAGGCTAGTGCTCTACCACTTGAGCCACAGTGCCACTTCTGCTTTTTTCTTTTTGCTTATGTGGTGCTGAGGAATCGAACCCAGGGCCTCAGGCATGCAAGGCAAGCGCTCTACCACTGAGCCACCTTCCCAGCCCCCTGTAGTCAGATTTTTTTATATACAAAATGAAACAAAACAAAATACAAACACTATTTCAGTCTATGGCTTCCTTCTCACTTGTACTTTTTCAGCTAGTCTCACAGTGTGAAAGAAATACAGAAATTGGCCAAAGGATCACTTCTAGTTAGGATCCAGGAAAAAAGTTAAAAATCTCCCAGTACAATGTTTGAATTGCTTTAAATGCAAATCTGTTTTATTTGTAGCTGTACTTCTAATATTAAAATTTTATATGGCTTACATAGGAAATAGTAAATAATTTACTACCTGTTTTATAAAATTTTATTTTCATATCTTAGAGTAGTGGTTCTTCAAGTTCAGAAGTATGGTCTATAGACAAGAAACATCTAAAGAAGTGCAGATTTTCAAGACTCCATGAAGAACTACTGAATTATTGATTGAGTGGAGTTTGACTGGGATACATTTTATGCACGTATGGAAAATGTCATAATGAAAGTCCCCCTGTACAATTAATACAACATGTAAATAAAAAGATAATAATAAAGGCACATTAAACACTGTAGAATCTGTAATAGATTGATAATATGTTTTTAAACAGCCTACAAGGTCTAGAATATATGTGTGTATGTATGTGTGAGTGTTCTGGAATCCTTTACTGTATGTGTTTATTTCATTAATATGGTAGAGATATAACATGACCCTCATAGCTTAAAACATTAACACTCTCTTTATAGAAGAAGCTGGGCAACAACTACTATAAAATACTACATAGGAGAAGCTCTACATATGGTCTACAGCAATCTGCATTTTAACACAACCTTAATCTGATCAGGCTGAAGTTTGAAAAGAACAATGCATTAGAAAAAGAATGACATGAATTATTTAAAGAATGTAAGGAAAAAGTATATAACTGAAAATAAAGTATAGATACAATAGTGTACTGATTTGAAAATAGAAGGAGAAAGCTAAAATTAAGTTGAAATTAAGCACAGAAATACTCTTGGAGAGCAAAGAAAAATATGTCATAAGTAGTAATTTAAGGTTTTATATTATTCCAATATGACACTTGGAATTTATGGAGGCCTTTGAAACAAAATACAGACCTTTTCCTGTATATTAATGAATATTATTTATTATTCTCATATTTTCCTTGCAAAGGTAGGTGATTCTTGTGGTATAAAGCTCAGAGATTAATTTGCTTTTGTGGTTTATGAAATTCTACAATTAAGTATCATTCCCATTTAAAATTAGAGAAAATATACTTTTTGATTTGCAATAATCTCATCCTCAAACTTATACTTTAAGACAAATGACAAAAAACTTAACAAAGATGAATCATAACCAATTTTGAATTGTATTGACAAAATACATTAGACAGAATTTTGCAATAATATCTTAAGGTTTAGCTGCCACTATAGAAAATGGAGCAAAGGATTAATTTTTAGACCAGTTCAGTCTTCCTCATAGTCTACCATTTATAGTTAAGTTTAAAATAGTCAAATAACATTTTTCATAGTAATTCATCAGGAGTCAAACTTTTACATTGTTATGACAGTGAAGACTTCTTTTCTCTGGCAAAATTATTTAAAAAATATAGAAATTGTAAAGGCGATTAGAAATAACCTAAGTAGTGTACTCCTTGAATATGGCAAATAAAAGGCATATACTATCTTACCTCTGGAGTGACATCTCGTGGTGCAAATCCTGTTCCTCCAGTTGTTAATATCAAATTAAGTTCCTTTTCATCACACCAATCTATTAGAGTTTCCTGAAAGAAAGTAACAGTATTTGTACAAGGAGAACTTGCTTGCTAAAAATAAACAAGTCTTATATATTTCATATTGAACCAGTTAACACAGATTCTTCTCACATGA
Organism: Dipodomys ordii; assembly: GCF_000151885.1. Classification (NCBI taxonomy): domain Eukaryota; kingdom Metazoa; phylum Chordata; class Mammalia; order Rodentia; family Heteromyidae; genus Dipodomys; species Dipodomys ordii. The sequence continues at coordinate 29,365,076 of NW_012267218.1, forward strand.
GTAATATTTTGAAAGACAATTCATGAAGAAGTTTCACTATGCATCAATTTGTAAAGCAGTTTGGGATATTTATTTTTATTACTGAACATGAGAATGAAAGCATCAAGTTGTTGAAAGTAATAAAACAAAAAATATCATAGAATTACAATTTTTTTATATTTATATGGATTACATGAAGTTCTTTTCAAACATATAAAGTTTACTCAATTAAAAGAATTGACCACTATCTATGATAATTATTTTCTTTAATAATTTTATAAGTCCTACTAACTAAATATTCATGCTTGTTTTTATATGTAAGGAAATAGAATCATTCATTTTTTTTTATTAGTAAGTTCAAAGTGCTCTACCTATATATTCAATAGCTTGCAACCAAGAAGGCTAGAATTCAACTTAGATGTGTTGGAATCCCAACTCATGTTCTTGTTAATAGATCAACATTTTATACTGTATTTCGGGTTGTTTTAGAAAGTTTTACACTTTTCAGTATTAATTTTCCATGAAGTTACATGAGAAATAGTTAAGTTAATGTAGGGTTTGCTTCCTTCCTTCCTCCATTTCTATCTTCACTCCTCCCTCACACTAGTTCTCTGTATCTCTTTTCCTTCCCTCGTCCCTTCTTTCCCCCCATTCTCTCTCATTATTGTTTTGATACAGGGATTGAATTTAGGGTATTGTAGATGCTATGTTCACATCACACCAAGAGATACCTGGAGACATACAGCATTCGGGTTTTAAAAATCTTCTAATTCTATAACATAGCCAAACAACTAAGAACTTCTATTCAAAAAGACCATACATAAACGTGAATTCCACACCACTAGTTCAACTGTGCAGGCCCACAAAGATATCACACAGCTTAAAATGACTTGTTCTATAGTATTATTATTCAATATTTCTATAAATTATTGGAAACAGTACAAATTTCTTCAATATTATGAGCTTAGTTATAGATTTAAGCATTTAGAAAGAAACATTTTCTTTTTTGTCAGTTGTGGGGCCTGAACTCTGGGCCTGGGCGCTGTCTCTCAGCTCTTCAGCTCAAGGCTAGCACCCTACCACTGAGCCACAGTGCCACTTCTGGCTTTTTCTGCTTATGTGGTGCTGAGGAATTGAACCCAGGGCCTCATGCATGCAAGGCAAACACTCTACCACCGAGCCACCTTCCCAGCCCAAGAAACATTTTCTTATCAAAAGTTGTGTGAGGTACAGTTAGGTTTTTAGACTTTTAAGTGACCTTAATAATCATATACTACTACAACTCAATGGTTTTCCAAAGCCTAAGGATTATTCCTTACCTACTAATACAGAATTCTAGTATTCCAGTCCCAAATAGCCATGCACATATTGTTTCATTAGTTTATTGACTTAACAAAAAATATTTCAGTTAATATACTCATTTTGGCACTTCACTATGTAATGGAAATGTAAAAATAAATAAGGCAAGTTTCTGTGTCTCAAGTTTTCACTCAAATAGAGAAGCGGTTTTCTGGAACTTTCTTAATTATAGCATAGACTGAATGCCAGCAGTATTATTATCACATGGAAGCATGTTAAGAATGAAGAGTCTGCCAGGCAGCAGTATCTCACAACTGTAATCCTAATTACTCAGGGAGGCTGAGATCTGAGTACCACATTTATAGCCAGCCTGGGCAGGAAAGTATCTGAGATTCTTATCTCCAATCAACCACTACAAAGGCCACAAGTGGAGTTGTGGCTCAAATGAAGTAGCCTTGCAAAAGAAGCTCAGGCTGAGTTCAAGCTGGGGGGCGGGGGGGGGGCGGAGAGGAAGAGGAATGAACAATCTAGCTACTTTGAAAATTTGCTGTACCAGAACCCAATTTTCAAAAGATTCCTTCAGGTATACATATACTTCCTAGTTTTGTACTACTCTGGATATTTTAACCTTACATAATCTTACCACACTCATTTTATTCTGTACCTAAAATATATCTTTCAAGTCTTAATATAGGTTTGCCTCTACCAGAAAGGGTGTTATTGAAGACTTGTGTATAATACAGATTTATGAAAAATTTTATATCTTGACTGACTTGTTTCCCCTGACGTTCTCTGTGCAAGTGGTATACAGGTGATACATATATTCAACAGAGTATTATTCAGCTATAAAGAATAAGCAAAGGGCTGGTAATGTGGCTCAGTGGTAGAGCACTTGTCTTGCATGCATGAGGCCCCTCGATTCCTTAGCACCACATAAGCAGAAAAAAAAAAAAGCCGGAAGTGGCGCTGTGGCTCAAGTGGTAGAGTGCTAGCCTTAAGCTGAAGAGCTGAGGGACAGCGCCCAGGCCTAGAGTTCAGGCCCATGACCGAAACCCCCCCAACCACCCAAAAAATAATAAGCAAAAAAGCTGAACCAGAACAAGGCCCTGAGTTCAAGCATTTGTATTTAAAAAGAAAAGAAGGATATTCACAACTACAACAATCATATTGAAAAAGATTAAAGATTACTTCTGTAGCATATAACAGAGACACATGGAAGCTACAGTACATGATACTTTTATCATTATGAATCCAAATAAAAAAATTTAGTGTTGGGCTGGGAAGGTGGCTCAGTGGTAGAGCACTTGCCTTGCATGCCTGAGGCCCTGGGTTCGATTCCCCTGTACCACAGAAGCAAAAAGAAAAAAAGCCGGAAGTGGCGCTGTGGCTCAAGTGGTAGAGCGCTAGCCTTGAGCTGAAGAGCTGAGGGACAGCACCCAGGCCCAGAGTTCAGGCCCCAC